>NC_133651.1:314966419-315227152 GCF_009905375.1 Apium graveolens | reverse complement strand
CAAATCTCATAGCCAAGAGGGAAGAAACCAAAAGGTTAAAGAAAGAAGCTGAAAAACTCAAGGCTGACAAAAGAGCACAAGCAAAGCTTGAACAAAAGCTAAAGTCAAGTCTAGTTGAAAATGAGAAAAGAATTGAAGTCAGGGGTGAAGACAAGATTGCAAACTTAGATGAGGTCATATCTTGAGGTTATGGAGGGATGTAAGGTGAGGTGAAAGTATGGAGGAAAAAGAGGAATAGCAGAAGGGAAACAGAAGAAAGGCCAAGGCACATAGAAGGAGTGAAGGCAACACTGAAGAAACTAAATCTCTACCTTCCATACCTGAACCCTTTGTTGCTGATCCCACTATAAACATCCATGGTGAACCAATCATCTCAAAAGAGGAACCTATTGATTGGGACACCATCAATTTGCCTACCTTTTTAACCACTCTTCCACTACCAAAGAAACAGAAAAGAAAATCCAAATCTACACTTCCCCTAAACTCTAAGAAATTCACTCAAAAACATAAACCTAACCCTAAGCCACCCATTTCTAAAGATGATTATGTTCACATCTGTGACATAAAAGAAATTTCAGACATTGAACTCTATCTGGATGAGCTGGAGGATGTAAGGGGAATTGCTGCTTACAGACAGCTACCAGAGAGATTGGTGTTCAGATACAAAGGAGCTGGGGAAAGAACATGGCCTCTCTACAGGATTCTGAATGAAGGATACTCTACCTTGATCAGAGTCTTTTCAGCCATACAAAAGGATTCTGGCTTTACCAGGACTGCCAAGACTGAAATTCTCAACAAGATTGCCAACATAAGGAAAACTTGGAGGGAGCCCAATGCCTTGCCCAGAACCTTACTCATTCAAGAAAGGGGAACTACAATTCACAAATCACCTCATTGGTTGATGGAATTCAGAGATGATAAAGGAGTCAGAAGATTTTTCAGACTTGAAGACCAACTCAAGATTGCCAGCAATGAAACTCTCAAAGAAATGCAATCTAAGTTGGATATCAGTGATGAAGATGAAGCTGAATTCTTCAGACAACTCCAACTCCAAATTGAGGAAAATGACAAAGGGCTAGGAAAGAAAACCAGGGATCAAAGAAGAAAAAGATGATTTGCTCAGGCTAGAGGAGCATCCTTGGAAATACTGTAAATCTTCAATTACCTTCTAGTACATACACTTTTGCAGCACTTTTGAATTTCTACTTAGTTTCAGTTCATATAATTGTTAAGTGTTTTGTTATCATTAAGTTAACCTTGAATTTATGTCTACAATTCTTATAGACATAAATAGGGGGAGATTGTTAGGAATATATGTGCATTAGTTTGATGATATGTTTAACAAAACACTTAAGTAGAAATCTAGTGTTTGTAGCCTCAACGGATAAGACCATTTTGGCTATCCGTTGATGGTGTAGCTTTACTTAGAAATAAGTCTAGTGTTGTAGCACATTTCAGTCTCTGAATTTGAGATATAAATTCTTAAATGTTGAGGGAAATTATAAGTCATGTTGACTACTAGAGGATATGCAGATAGGAAGGCCAATTGTAAGTATTTCATGCCTTGTAATTTTGTATAAATGAAATGGTGTCAACGGATAACTTAAAGACCTTCAACGGATGAGAAACAAAGCTTCAACGGATGTCTCTAAAGCTTCAATGGATAACATCCTTCAACGGATGAGTGCATCAACGGATAGAGCTTCAACTGCTAACACATCAACGGATAAAGCCATCAACGGATGAAGGCTTCAACGGATGTTTTGTTAAATAGCAGTTGACAAGTGGTAGTTGTACCTACAAACAGAGGCACATGGGTTGACAGAGACAACTGAGATGTGGTAGCCTATTTCAGGAACATCAGAAAAAGCAGCCGTTCTACTCTAGTATAAAGAGGCAATAGTCAACAATGCACTGGAGTAAAATGGAGAAGAAACAAGTGGAGAACTTATTTTATTATTGTACTTTTTATCTTTGTCTTCACTTGTAAACTTGGTGTTATATAAACCAAGTAGCAGCTAGTAATTAGAAGAGAATTTTTCCAGAGTTGTTTAGAAAAATCTTGAGAGAAAAATTATCTAGTTTGTACTAGGACGCAGCTGTGATCAACTTCTTGAATCACAGATTTTCTGAAATACCATCTCTGGTGGAACAACAATCCACCAGAAAAGTTTTTAAGGTCTGTTGTGTTCTTTACATTAGTGTTTGAATATATATCTGTCAGTATTAGCTTAAAGCAATTCATACACTTGTTTATCTTAAACACATAGCCTTTGAAACTGCTCAAAACTTGAAAAGGTTTTGAGATTTACATTCAACCCCCCTTCTGTAAATCTCATTGTTAGTTCATTAGGAATAACAAAAATCAACCAGCACGAAAGTGAGAGCAAGAAAGCAAATTGAACCACCGCCCTTTGATCTTCCAGTTAAACAAGGAAAATATCAATCCGTAAGATCATTAATCTACTGTCTTATTTAAATATTGAAATATTTTTTACTTTACTATACAAACAATCTTAATTCTAGAATGTATTGCACAGAAGAAGAAGGCAAAGTGAAGATAACTGGGAGAAGGACTTTTGTATTAATGCAATTGTGAAATATTATTTGTACCAAAATTGTAAGAACGTTGTAATATTTTTGCTTGATCGTACTGTGTTCACTTATTTCATTACCATGCTCAGAAACCCTCATTTCGTTTCTGCTTTGTCAGTAGCTAACTATGTATAAATAACTCGAAATTATGAACTTTAATTTGTACCAAGATATAATAAGCCAGATCACCGCAATAACCATTATCCCCAAAAAAAAAATTAGAACACATGACAAGATACACGAAAATTCAATCTACGAGTGACACATTTAATTTTCTCAGCAACCTAAAAAACTATTAAACCCCTGTTTACTGTCTAATCAATATTTTATTATTTTTTTAATCTCTTTTATGGTTCTAATATGTCCCCTTACCATAAATTCATACGCTTACATATCCACCTAACATACACTTCCATTACACCCAAACTCTAATGTCATCATCCTCCTCCAAAAATATAAGCATGTCCAAGAGCAAGTTTTTGGACCTAAGCTCCCTCAGGAAGGATAGATTTGACGGCTAAATCAAAGTAAGGGTATTGCGTTTTTGGAGAGTTGTCAAAAGAAGTGGAGAAATATTCAAAGGTTTCAACCTGCTGCTGCTAGATCAAAAGGTACGTAATACCATATGAATTTCTCTTACATTAGGCTCCAAATAATATTCTTGCCAAATCTTAATAGAGTAACAGGATTCACGCCTTTGTGCCGGCAGTAGCTACGGATACTTTGGAATCTAAATTCACTGTGGGAACTGTGTTAGTAATCAGAAATTTCACAGTTCAAAGTTATAAACCAGATGACAAGTTTAGATGCGTTAGAAAAGAAGTGCAACTAATATTTTCAAACGAAACACATATTGACCAAGTGGAAGATGACGGGAGAACTATTGCAGCAAATGCGTTCGATTTCGTGGACCACAGCGAGTTAATGGAAATGACAAAATAGACTATTTACTTGGCAGGTTCATACAAATTCTCCTGTCCTGCATATGTTGTTATATGCCTTTCATATTTTACTTACATCAGGTGCATCTTATATAGATGTAGTTGGGATTATAAAATTCAGGGAAACCATATCTGATTTGGTAAACAGACTTGGTAATGCTCAAAAACAGTCAAAGTTTACCATCACAGATGGCTACCTTTCAAATATTTATCCAGCTCATGTCCTTAAACTACACAACGCTATTTCTAATATTTAAAATGCTGTTGAAGGTCCAACATCAAGGTTACTTTTTGGGACAATTTTGCTCTGAAGTTTGAGAAACTCTTCCTCCAGGCTGCGGAGGAACCTGTCATAATCATTTTAGGAAGTTATCGTGTTGGATTGTGGAACGGTAATCCAACATAATTATGTAGATTGATATGATATTACATTATCTGTTGAAGTGCATGTTAATATATAATGAGTTTGTCTTATTTTTTTACCACAAATGAGGTTGATTTGACTAACGTTGTTGCCACAAAGTGTTTTGTCAACTATAACCACTTCAGTGTAACACATCTAAGGAAAATGTATACTGTTATTCAATATATTTACCACGCTTTTGTTTCCAAATTACAAAACTTATGTGAATTGTAATCTTGATGTCTAGGTTAACATCTCCTGAATTTGTTGCACAAATTTATGTTACCAGTAAACGTACAAAATCTAAACTGCTCAAGGTGTCTGATATAACAGCTCTCGGGAAAGACTATATTGAGGTTAACACCTGATTCATTAGATTTTTCTTCTTCTTTTTCCCCCCTTCATGACATTTTTATATGTTTAGAGGGAAGTTCTTGGTCATGTGAGAATACAGTATGTGGAGGAAAAAGAAAAGTGGTTCTCCTTGGATTGTACAAGCTGTGACAAAGAAGTACAACCGGATGATGAAGAATGATTTTGCAATAAATATATCTGCAACAAGCCGTACCCCGAAAAAAAGTAAATTTTTCAATCACTTTCCTGTTTAGTTTTTTAATCCCATCAAATTAAAACATATGGTGTTCTTCACAGGTTTGAAATATCAGTGATCGCCACAGACGAAACTGATGGAATTCAAGTTGTTTTAGGAGATCAACAAGTACGTGCAATAATGCAGAAAAGGGTAGCAGACGTCATCAAAGAGGTAAACCCAAAGCACACAGTTCAATAGAATGATATACACATTCTACTCATATGCTCTTAATTCCTAAATTTAATCTGCTTAGATTGCATGATTTCAGGCCGATGGTGATGAACGTTTTTCTTAGGACTTGAAATAATTGGAAAAGAAGAAGTACACCTTGAAATTAACTATCAAAGAAGTGAATGTCTTGAATAAGATACAAATCTACTGAGCCACTAACATATGCAATGGATTTTATGTTCCAGATGATGCAGAGCCATCCATTGTAGATGAAGGAGCTGCTCAGGTAAGAGGGTACAACATAGTTGTATTGTTTGTATAATATTCCAGAAAAACACACAACTTAACTTATTAATATGCCTCTCGCAGGGTTCAACAACATCATATCACTTGGATGGTCTGTCAGAGCTCAACTTCAAATCCCCTAACACATCCACATCGGGACAACTTTAAAAAATCAGGGACTGGATACCAATATATGTACCAACTTTTGATGATAGACTATGTGTTAGACCTAATTATCTTTTTCTTTTATATTGTATTGTGAGGTGTAACTTGACTTATCTTTTACTATGTTGTACTGTGATGTAACTCATATTTTCGGTTGTATATATCTATGTTACATTTTCACTTCATGAGCCTCAGCGTGGAGGCCAGTAATAGTCACAATTCTGATGAAAAAATGAAATATTAGAATATTGTTCTTCACAACAATGACAGAAAAAAATCTTTTACCTTTACTCACGAAACACCTTCTTCTCACGTAATGCCGCGCGGAGCGGGCACCAATACTAGTTTTACATATAATATTTACAGAAAATAGATTCAAAATTAAGTTTCATAAGACTTGATCGCACTTGAGTCTTTATGACTTATTGACTTAATACTCGACTAGTAAAGATTTAAAATTTAAATATATTTTTTATTTATCTTTATTTTTATTATTAATTTTAAATTACACGAAACAAGACACGAAACGTACACGAAATAAAGGTACAAGAAACAAAACGAAACGAATTTTTAACGGTTCGGGTTAGGCATTCATGACACGAAACACGAAAGTACATGACACAAAAGTACACAAAATGAACGAATTGTCAGCTCTAAATGTAACTGTACATGTCACGATGAATTTATTTACGTTAAGCCATACTATTTAGTCAGTTGTAAACAAATTTTTAATAAAATATAACAATCAGTTACCTGGATGAAAATATCTAAGAGTATAATAATGTGACTGATTTTATTTGAATTCAATAACCCAATTACAAGTCTAAGGGTCAGTTAAGTGACCAAAACGTCATGTAACCCTTTTTATTATTGCATTAAATGATAAGAAAAATTTATCTTAAAAGTTTCATGAAAAATATAAGTTTAATACGTATTTTCAAAATAATTTTATTTACCTTACATATTTAATGAATGAGTATCATGTTAAAAAATAAAAAAAATTGGACAAAAAAATAATTAAAAAACATAAACAGTACCTATGTAGAGTATAGTAATATCACTCGACATATGATGGCTGACAAGGCACTCGATATATCAGCTCACGTTAGCTTACGTTGCCCGTAAAGATTAAACATGTATTAGTTGTAAAAGTATTGTTTAACGAGCCTAGAGTCAATGTAACATCTTTACACACCTTATTTCAAAAAAATGACAAAAATAGCCCAGTTTTGAAAAAATTTAACAAAAATAGTCATTTTGAAAAAAGTGGACAATTTTAGCCAATTGAATACTCAACTGTCAGTTGGGTATCCCAATTTGTATAAGATACTCCACTGGTAGTTGGGTATTTCATATATGGGATATTCCACTGCCAGTTGAGTATCTCGTATAAAGTGAATACTCCACTAACTATTGGGTATCCCATCGACTAAAGTTTTGCAAACTTTTCAAAAATTACTCATTTTTGTTAATTTTGTGTAAAAATAAGTTATATTTATCCTTCGCCCCCTTATTTCTACGTGGAACGATGCCAAAGAAAGAACGTGTGCGAACAAGACAACTTTATCTTTTATTTTGATGTTTTGAACCAGTGAATAAAAGAATTGAGTTGGACCCAAGTTTGAGTGTTGCGCATATAATATAACTTCATCATGTACATATTGATTTCTTTCTAATTGATGAATAAAGAACAAAAAATGGTCTTGAAACATGTATAAAAGGTATGCACGATAAATTTTCATTGTATGTCTTTCGATTTATCAAAAAATATCGAAAACTTTATCAATTCATTTCAAATTTGCAAGTTCGTTTCACTTTTCATTTATTTCCACGGTGTCGACAAGATTGTCCTTTTTTTTGTCAGGATCAACAAGATTGTCTTAATAAAAAACAGATGAAGTAGCTAGAACTACTTGATTCACACTCGGGGGAACGCGGGTCGGGTTGGACGAGTTGAGAGTAATAATTCGAACCAACCCAATTAATTCGGTTTTTAAATAAATGAATTCGTTAACCAAAAAAAATATTTTCAACCCAACACTACCCTTTATAAACTGGGTCGGGTTGGTTCGAGTTAAAACTCGAATAAAAATACTTAAATATTTTTATGAGCCAAAATTACAAATAAATTTAATCAAAAGTTGAAGTGTACCTCATAATTTAACGGGAGATAAATATTATTGGATACTATACGTACCCGCATACTCTTCTAGTTTAAAATCAATAATTTATGGTGTCTTATCCGTAAAATAATAATTTTATTTCGAATATATTATTTTTTACAATAAATACGTAAATGAAAATTTCAGACAATAATAATAATTATAAAATCGGGTTAGGTTGGGTTAGTAAGGGTTTAAATTTTTTGAAACTTGACCCAACCCATTACTATATTCGGGTTGAAAAAAAATTAAACCAATTAAATTTCGGGTTTTGGATAGTTCAGCTCCATCGGCCGAAATAAGGGGCGGGTTGGATCGGTTTTGCGGTTTGGTTTGTTTTTTATTCACCCCTAATTCACACCCTCCATATCATTCATGATTGAAATTGAAAAGGACAAAGTGAAAATTGAATTATATAGAGCATTGTTGTTGCTTGTGTGTCAGTTGTCGACACGTATGTTTTGGCCTTATGTGCCAATAACTCAAAATCGGCGGCTTTTTCGCCCGACTAAATATATAAATTGTGAAAATTCGGGTCAAATATCGAGCCTATTTAAAAAACCGGGTCAAACCCCAATTTCGAGATAAACCGAAGCTTATTATCCCAAATGCAGTCAACTTGGGTAAACAACAAGTCCATTTCAGACCCCCAAAAGATCATGATTTGTTGGTGCACTTAGTAGTAGCCTCATAAACTAAACTGAAGTCTCATATCTACTCGATGTGGGACTAATGTGTTACAAACTCCCCCACTTAAACTCCTGATGTTCCCATCAAACCTGAACATATAGGCCATAGGACCAAGTCGTACCTCTGTAGCCATCGCGGGATAATATCGGCTGGCTTTGTGTCCTTAATTCTGGATATTTGTCCATTGTGATATTATACCACTAATTTTCGTGTCCCCAACTCTGAAAACTTGACGCATCAAGCTTTCGAGAGACGGCTCTAATAACATATGTGATAATTTGGGTCAAATCCAAACTTTTTTCGAAAACCGGATCAAATCCCGATTCCGAGAACTTCGGACACATGATGGTAATTTCTGCACGTTAATGTCCAACTGATGACGAATAATCTGATATTTCGAGAGACGGCTCTAATAACATATGTGATAATTTGGGTCAAATCCAAACTTTTTTCGAAAACCGGATCAAATCCCGATTCCGAGAACTTCGGACACATGATGGTAATTTATGCACGTTAATGTCCAACTGATGACGAATAATCTGATATCTCTATGTATGTTAGACAACAAGGGCTTCAATTTTAAAGACGAAGGTGGAGTTATTCATGTTTGCAAGGGTTCTAATGTGATTCTGAAAGGTCTTAAACATGGTACCTTGTATCTTCTTCAAGGTTCTACGTTAACAGATTCTGTTGTTGTTGCGTCCTCTGAGATTGAAAAGGAAAATATGACCAGGTTGTGATATACGAGGCTCGGTTACATGAGTGAAAGAGGGCTGCAAATTCTGTCGAAAACTGATGTTCTTTGTCGTTATATCGTATTCTGTCAAAAGTTGACCTAGCATGCAGTATCGTATTTTTGTAAATATTTTTAGAATAAAATAATATATTTCCCATTTTTTTAGGAACTGGTTAAAATCACAAATATTTTAAAAAAGTTTTATATATTTGTTAAGTTGGCGAAGAAAAATCCTAGTATTCGGAGAGCAAAGTAGGATAGTAGTAGATTATGCGTTAGAAATAAACAGCTGTAGATCCAAAATTGGGGAAAAGTGAAGCTCAGTACAGAATACCAAGCAACAATCACGACGTCTCTCTTAACTTACGAATCAATCAATCGTTTTCTCCCTCGCTAATCTCTCTCTCTCTCCCCCCCCCCTCTCTCTCGCTGATCATCTCCCTTTCTCGCTCTCGCTAATCATTATCTCTCTCAGTCTCTCTCGCTCCCTCCCTCCCTCCCTCCCTCGCTCTCCCTCTCTCTCTCTCTCTCTCTCTCTCTCTCTCTCTCTCCCTCGCTGATCATCCCTCTCTCCCTCGCTCTCTCTCTCCCTCGCTGATCATCCCCCTTCTCTCTCTCGCTAATCATTATCTCTCTGTCTCTCTCTCTCACAAGTCTCGCCTGCTCACGTGATCTCTCTCCCTCTCCCACTCTCTTCACGTTTCGGATCCACTTAGGTAATCTTCAATTCACATTATCTTATCCACATAAGTAATCTTCAATTTATATTTCATAAGATCTCATTTTCTTACATTTCTCTACTTAAATTTTATTTATTAATTGATTCATAGTTCATAATTGTAATGGAACTCTCTAGTGGACCTAGTCCTAGACTCAATTCGATAGCTATACACAACGACACTTACGATTCTTCAGTTGTTCAATTAGACAAAGATGATTTCGATCATCACCACACTTTCGCCTCGAAAAGTGCTCTCGAAATTCTCCGAGAAACTGTCAGAATTCTTCGATACAATTTATCCGGTTTTATGGCGATTACTGCTGTTTTAATTTGCCCTGTTTCCGCATTACTATTGTCGAATTTTTTAGTCGATCATCGTCTCGTTAAGCGCATTACTATTAGGCTTTTGTTAGTTGTGAAGGCTAGTGGACTTCCGTTAAAGCCTTTTGTTAGACAGTCCTGTCAGAAGTTCTCGGAAATGGCTATATCGTCTACTGTGTGTTTCCCGTTGTTTATTACTTTGTTGTTGATGTCGAAAGCTGCTGTTGTTTATTCGGTTGATTGTACATATGCGAGAAAAATGTTTGATGCGTCGAAGTGTTATGTTATTATGACGAAGATTTGGAAACGGATTGTTTTAACGTATTTGTGGGCTTGTAGTGTTATGGTCGGATGCCTCACTTTGTTTCTCGTGTTTCTTGTTACTGTCAGCAGCTTTCTTTCTCTGATCGGGTTTCCGCCTGATTTTAATGTGTATTTCGCAATTATGATCGGGCTTTTCTTTTCCATCTTTTTGGCTAATGCGATTATAATTTGTAATATTGCTACTGTGATATCGGTGTTGGAGGATGTAGCAGGGCCTCAGGCATTGATGAGGTCTAGTATACTTATTAGGGGTCAGACGCAAGTTGGACTGTTGATATTTCTGGGTTCCACCATTGGGTTGTCTTTTGTGGAGGGTTTGTTTGAGCATAGAGTGAAGACGCTAAGCTATGGAGACGGGTCTTCCAGGATATGGGAAGGACCACTTTTGGTTCTAATGTATTCGTTTGTAGTGCTCATCGATATAATGATGAGTACAGTTTTTTACTTCAGTTGCAAGTCCTACAGTTTGGAATCTTCACATGAAGAATGTCAGCCAGTTTTAGAAGCCCGGAATATTTCCCCAGCAGCACCTGAAGTACAATAATATCATTATTGATTTTGCTAAGATTATTTATACTACAAATAGAAAGTCGGGAGTTGCTTTGAATAGTCGAGCATTCACTTGCTTGTAGCTCACTTTTGAGAACTGAGAAGATAGAAGTGTGTTTTATTGAATATACCTTTTCATTGGTAGGGTATGATTAGTGAAGTCAAAGCTTATACAGAAGTGAACTTGTCATTTAGATTGAGATTCCGTGATTGCGCAACAAGTTAAAGATATGATGAAAACTTTGCTTAGTAACTGCAACCCTGATGGAAGATTATCTATTTTTCGGAACTGGTTAAGATATTATGGTTCAATACCTTGTATCATACTTACTGTTGATAGTAATGCAACAAATTAAAGTTTTTGTCCTTGTATTGTCTATCTTTATATGCTAGTATTACTTATAATAAAAGTTGGCCCTCGGTACTGACCATATATGATATATGATTCGGTAATCATCTGGAATATAGTTAATGATCCACAACGGATGTTTTAAGGATATATAAACTGTATGAATTGGTTAAATGCAGAAGGGATATAATTTTTAAAATGATTTTCATTTGGTTTGTTTGATTGTTTGAATTGAACTGCCTTTGTAACTAGCAGATGAATGTATAGTGTATATAGTATATGATACATTCCTTAAGTGGAAGCCAAGTATTTGTTGTTTCAAGGCCATGGTAGCTGATCTCCAGATCTGACTAGTTACTTGTAGAAAACTGAAATAACCTCTCTGAACCCTCCCTACTAGTTTGTTTATCGGTCAGTTATCAACTCCTATAGAAATCGAGAAAAAGAGCAGTATTTGATTCTTGATTAGAATTAGCGATCACGTTAACCAGCAAGTGTATACATAGTTGCATTATGTGTTTGTGTGTCAGCTAGGCTTTTTGCATGAGGCGATCTGCAGGAATTGTTTGCACCACATTTCAACTTCCAAGCCATGATCTCTTATAGGACTAGAGGGCGATTGCACGTTACGTGCAAGCCATGATCTTTCTTCCTGTGATCCATATACGACTGGCGGGCGATCATCCTTGCCGCCGGTGATAATGGAGGTGAGGGATATCTGTCCCGAATTAGAGTTCAAAGGGAGTTAGATGAAGGAGATCTTTGTACTTTGGTGTTCAAAAAATTATGAGCAGCAGGAAACCAAATATAGAGCTGGCTTGATAGCGTTTCAGCTTTCCTATCTACAGTTCCAAAAAAAAAAAAACTCTTACTACTTTAGTTGCATGAACTGAGATTTTTTTTTTTCATTTTTTGACAATAGTTTTATGCACGCAATTAAGTTGAAAATACGATATGTCTGAATGGGGTTTTCTGGAAAAGGTTATGGGGTTTAAAGCTGCCTGGGAAAGTTATAAACTTGATGTGGCGGGCCTGTAGAAATTGTTTGCCTACAGCCAGCGCATTAGCAGGAAAGAATGTAAACGTGCACACGACATGTTCTTGGTGTCAAACGGCCGTAGAGACCGATACTCATGTCTTGTTTCAGTGTGTTTTCGCTAAAGAAATATGGGAGAGTACTGGACTCATTAGCTTGGTTACGGTGGAACAAAATGACACGGTCCTGGAAGTAATGAAAAGAGTATTCCAGAGGGGGCGAGGAGATCAGTCGCTAATGGTGGTTTTGCTTTGCTGGAATATTTGGCAACGACGAAATGATTGGGTATGGAATCGTGTTAATATGTCTTCCTTTGGGGTCAAATCTAAAGCTTATAATATGCTGATGGATTGGCAACGTGCTAAGCAGGAGCAAGTTACAGGGAGAGTGAAGCAAAACTCTAGCGGTCGATGGTGTAAACCACCTGCAGGATGGATAAAGATTAACACAGATGCGGCCTGCCATGTGGGTTCAGATAGGATTGGAATAGGCTGTGTTATCCGAGATGAGAGGGGGAGATTTCTTCGAGCTATGAGTAATGTCGTGCATGGGAATGTACAGCCAAGGGAAGCGGAAGCCATTGGATTAAAAGAAGCATTAACCTGGACGAAGCACTGGAGACAGAAGAAATGCATATTTGAATGTGACGCAAAGCTACTTGTAGATGCAGTTAATGGGGAAGGAGGAAACACCTATTTCCATTCGATTGTCGACGATTGTATTGATCTTATTAAACACTTTGATGAGGTGTTAGTTGTGTTTGCACATAGATCTGCGAATAGTGTGCCCCATGAATTAGCAAGGGCGGCTTATTCTAAGTCAGGTCTTACGGAGTGGTTTTCTACTGCTCCGGATTTTATCATATGTAACCTTGAATCTGAAGTTTAATGCAAGTACGTTCCTTTCAAAAAAAAAAAAAAAAAAAAAAAAAAAAAAAAGTAAATATAAATTAGATTCAAAATTATATATTTTTTTGCACAAACTAAAAAGTATCTTCTCAAGCGCGATAAAAAAATAATAAAGTTTTTATATCTAGTCATTCCATGTTCGAATTTAGCTCAATCCTGAAATTTGTTGGAACTATTATTTTATGCGCAAAATTAAATTGAAATACGCTTGCAAAGATTAAAAAAGTAATTTTTCAGAATCCAGGCCGGGTTCGAACTACCGAACTCCACAACACTGAACCAACATTGCGTTGACTAAATTCTATAGTAATACATTCTAATATTATGTATACCTTAATTTTTTTAATGAAAATTTAGTTTTATTATAATTTCTCTTCTATGTATACAAAATCTAACTTTTTTTTTCTGATTGTATTAATTTATAATCATGATTTAGTGAAAATTAGATCAAAATTTTGGAAGATTGTATTTCGCATATTTTATTATTAATTTATTGAGTGGTCAAATCTATTTTTCGATGAACATCTTTTTTACTTTAACTTCTAACGTTTATTTTCTGAAATATGTAAATTATTATTTTATTATCGTCACGAGAAAAGATCTGGTATATCTGTTCTGAATCACGGAAAGAGAGAGATTGTCTGTTGAGATTGAGAGAGATTGTCGAGAGAGAGAGAGAGAGCGCGAGAGAGACTCTTCCTCCTCCTCTTGATCTATTCTGCTCCAATGCTTCCAGATTCTTCCACTCATTTCTGTAAGTCTCTTTCACCTTTATACTCTATTTTTCTCTTCATTTTTAAATTATTCTCATTTATCTAATTTTAAACTGTTCTTCGATTTCTCCGCATCCGCTTCATTTCTGTTACTTCTTCAATTTTATAAGCTATATCTAATTGGATTATTCAATATTCTATTCATGTTTCGAATAACTTGGTTATTGTGTTAGTCAGAATGAAATTCGATCAATTTTATAATCTAAAAATTTGTGTGATGAATCTAGATTATACATAGCAACTAGGAGGCTCCCTGGTTTGAGTTCTCCTTCCGAAACAGGCTTATTAGATATGTAATTATGTATGCATAAATATGTTATGTAGTCGATAAATATACTTGTGCAGTAAACTGATTCAGTGATTATTGAAACTTCTAGTATAATATCCGATTTTTCAAAATTGTAAGGTGTTCTGGTGTTCTTAAAGTGTTTAACTATCGGATGAGCTTATAGGATACGACTTTTAAGAAGAGGCTTAAGCTGAATGATCTAGGCAGCTAAAACGCCTAAGATGCAAATTGGACAATCGGTAGATGATATTACGGTGCTTGGAGATTTAACCGCTGATTATTATTATTTCTTTTGACTTATATGGCTTATAGCCTTACAATTGAGTATATGTTCTATGAAATTCTCGGGCCAGAGTTGAACCTAGGACCTAGAACGGCAGAGGATAAACTCTTAACGCTGATTATTAAAACAATGAGTACTTAATTTTTTTTATTGCGGGGCTGGCTCTGGGCCAGCGCAACCAGGGCACCCCATTCATGGCCTATGACTTGAGAGGGGTGGGATTATGCAAAAATCCATGTATTGAAGATAAATCATAGTATTACAAGTATCAAATCCTTTCCGGAAATGACCGCAAGCTGTTTTACTGACCAGATACACTAAAAATATATTTTTATACTTTTAAATGATGTACTGTAAATAATTTCTGCTGGCATGGTACCGTTACTATAAATTAATATTTAGGGGCTCATTTATTTTTCTTTTCCTGAGACGTCTGTAATGTCCAGACTAATGTTACACAAGCTAGATAGTAAAATATTATATCTATCGACAATGGGATATATAAAAATTGAGAACTATGGGTCTTTGTTTCCTAATTTTTCTTACATACTCATGGCCTGTTAAAAAATATTTATATATTTTATCAGTAATTTAAATTTAAATTACATAGTTAGGTTCTTAGATGATAAATAAAAAACATAAATTTTATCTAGAACTTACATTTTACATATCTTGCATGATCTCTTAAAATGTTGTTATAAAATAACTTGAAAGTTTCATAATATAAATATTTTTAAAAACAATGTACAACACATTTTTGTAATATTATTTATTGTAGTTTCTATTCTAATAACCCTAATTTATTTTAACTTTTTAAAATCATAAATCATATGTTTGTAAATGTGTTGGTAAACTAAATGATTAATTAATGTGCACACTAGTTAGTCCGGATACACTATTGAGTATTGACTGTACATTGTTGAGGTAGAAATATATGGATTTGTAGTTGAAACTGGGAGAACTATTGTTTAAACCTTATAAAATAATATGCGTGAGTGTCTAGTACTATTTAAATACACTATATTTTGTTTTGGCACTTCTAGTTTAGATGATCCATTCTAAACAGAAGCATATCTGTATTTTTTATGCTGTGTTCTTTTTTGGTTTGTGTCTTCTTTTGTAAGTGAGACATTTGAATTCACGTGCTAACCCAGCAACACTGCTTCAGTTTCAGTTTGAGAAAATTACCCAAGGGCCCATGGAAATCAGGACTTTAGCAGTAGAGATTGCGAGGACCAATTGTGTGTATAATATATTAATAAAAACGAGTCAGAAATATCCAAAGTACTTCAGTTGACCAGTTTCTATTGATCAACGTTTTTCCTGTCACCATGTGGGGTTTCATCTCAAAGGCAATTGGAAGCATTGGAGGGATGAACAAAATTTCTTTGGACCAAAGTCAAGCTTCTTTAGATGTCTCAGACGATGAAACCTGCTCAAATGAGAGTTCTGATGACGGACTAGAATGTCCAATATGCTGTGAATCTTTTAATATCGTCGAGAACGTGCCCTATGTCTTATGGTGTGGCCATACACTCTGCAAAAATTGCGTCCTAGGGCTTCAGTTAGCTGTTTATAAGTTCTCGAACCAAAAAATCCAGATTCCATTCTTTATCTCATGTCCTTGGTGCCACTTGTTAACTTTTCGACTGGTTTACAGGGGTAACCTCAAATTTCCTTGCAAGAATTACTTTCTCCTTTGGATGGTAGAGAGCTTGAATGGTGACAGACTGAAGTCCCATTCCTTAATTGCCGGGGACTGTCAACCACTTTGGTCTCCAAAAAGCACTTCATGTGCTGTAAATCATTCCACCAGTGTAAATTCAAGGAGGTCTCAACGTTCAGGACACTCAGGGTCCAATAGTGATAATACTAATGGTGTCAGTGGCTCTGTTAGTCTGGAGAGAACCTATTCGTTTCATAAATCTTTGGATTTCTTCATCAACTTGACAGCCAAGATCCCATTGGTACTCTTACTTCTTCTGATTGTTCTTTTCGTGATCCCTGCCAGCGTTGCCATTTTAGCCTTGTATTTACTTGTTACTGTTCTATTTGCGCTCCCATCTTTCTCGGTATTGTATTTTGCATATCCTGCATTGGAGTGGCTGGCAAGAGAACTTGCCACATGATTGTTTTTTTTTCTTTTTTCTAGTTTTTGGAAGATGTAGTCACAACACACGACTTCCTGTAACTATGTATTTAAATGCTTAATCGTCTTGTAATAAGTTGTGCGTTGTAGACTGTGGTTCTCTTTGTATAATAAATAATTTTGATTTGAAAAGATTTATTACATAATTTTTTAACTATTATCATTAGTTTTTGAGGGTGGAAATTGTAATCCTTATGAATTTCTTTAAGGTTTGATATTTTTGTTTGTTTTTTCAAGACTCTGATCGTCTCGAATCTTCAACTCTTACGAGTTGTAATTCCAGGGACTTGTCATTACTTAATTGTATAATGTACCTTGATCCTTAGAAATTCTGATGTAAACCAATTTTTTTCGTAGAAGATTGAAATCTTTAGTGCAGGATTACTTTTGGTTCTGTCCTCTTCCAGTGAGTTGGCTCTTATATATATCTAGACCATCGATAAAGGGTAGAGTTAAGTCTAATATAGCTAATTTGCTTATATTCTATACCGGTGATAAGAGGATACAATTGTCTGTTGTGTAATTCGTTATGTAACCTCTACTTATTGATACCGGACCCTTTTCAAGACGGGGTTGATAAGGGGCAACCGATTGTTGCAGTTTATCGTATTTTAGGGTTTTTGGTGTGCATATACGGGTCTAAATCTTGCCCCTAAGTTAGAGATGGTTAGGGGCCCTAACCATCTCTCTTTTAAGACCATGCCAATTGCCAGCAACTACAGGCGCAGGTGCGAAATGTGCTAAACAGAATTTTTGACAAAATACAATGGTAATCAGTAAACAGGCAAACAATCAAATAGCTTTTTAAGAAAAATGCAGTCTCTATTTGAATTCAAATGATTATAACCTATTACATATTTACCCTAATTAACTACTCCAAGTCTCACTATACTCCTTGATTAAATATATAAAGTAATGTATTTAAGTTCATTTCTGAATATCAACAGTTCCGTTCTACTACTTACGAAGAACAAGCAGGAGCACCAAAACCTCTCAAGACTGCAAAGACGAAAGAATCGGGTGCGACTTTGATAGGATCAAGCGGAGAGGCAAATGCAGGATTCAAATTCGGGATATCCAGCGACTTTGTCAGCTTCAATGGTGTATCGTTCAATAAAACTACTTCACTTTGAATGTCGCCGCCTTGTGGTGTAAGATGGTACTCTTCTCTTGGTGGGAGGCCGTCGAGTATACTTGGATATAGATTTAGATCGTTCTTGATATTCACTATAAAAGTGGTAGAGTTTGACATGTTTATCAGAAGCACCGTTATGTCGCCTCTTTTCTGCACGGATTGTTTGGTGCAATGTGCGTATGTACGTAAATAAGGAGATGCATCTTGACTGACTTGAAGAACTCTAGTCCCCATAAGGCGATGCCATAACAACGCGCTGTTAGAAGAAAAATAAGAGCTAATTAAGCAGGAAGATTATCGCGAGGATGATAGTAAAACGAGTATGTAGATGTCAAGTGCTGAGTGCTAACCCATAGTAATCGGGATTAGGGGCAAATGTGGTTGTATTAAGAAGACCATAGTTTCCTCCGATCAAAGCTTGTCTGCAGTAAACTTTATGATCAAAAGTGGATGCCATGCCCAGCTGATCCAAATACCAGAAACCATCAGCAAAGGTATGAGAGACGTGTTTGCCACCGCTGTTATAAGCACCCCCGGATTCCCCTACCCAGGCACCGGTCCATGGTCCATATAGCTTAACCGATTCTGAAACATCTTTGAATGTCTGTGCTACACGGTCTAGGAAGAACGGGTCTTGAACTTTATCTATGAGGTCCGTGTCAACACCTGCACACGTTACACGGTTAGAATGCACAAAATACACTACTCTTCTTAGTTCTATAGATGTAAAAGCATGTTTAGGATCTGTAGTGCAGATTTTGTACCTGCTCCAAGATTGTAGATATGGTGAGTTAAACCATGAACTGTTCCTGGTCCTGAAACCTGGAGGAACTCATTGAACCAGTCCTCGTCGTAGAAGCCACCAGGACCCAGAATCTTTGGCTGATCGGAAGAGTTTGCATACAGCTTTTTCACGAGATTGCTTAGAACAATCATGTCCTTTCCATATTGCGCTGCCCCAACCTTTGCAGATACCCCAGACCCTGTTAGCTCATTTCCTATTCACAATTTACATCAGTTAACATACTTGCTGTATTGAAAACTGATCAATATAGTTAAGATCGATTTCTGTTTTTACTGACCAAGTTCGTAGGAATCAATCCTGTAACCTTTCGAGATTGTGTACTCCATGAACTGCTGAGCATTTAGCTTGTTCCAGTTACCAATCCAGAGAGTGCTGTTCTTCTTCTCTAACTTCCTTCCCCGAAGAGCATTCAAACTGAATGTTACTTTCGCCCTGCAACGATTGTTAAGCCAATCACTCGTATAGACTAGATTCATCGTTATCGTATAAGAACACACACAAGTAAAAAAATCTACCCAGTTTCGTTGAATAATTGGTTGAGCTGATCCCATCTTTCCATGGTGATGCAGCCATTGGAGAATCCGAAACGTCGAACATTCATTCTGTTCTTGAAGTGTGGACATTTGGTGACTAATCCAACTTTGTAAACAGTCTGATCTTCTAATGATCCTCCAATTCTTAGCCTCATGGGGTTAAATGCTTCATATGATTCAGTTTTCAAGAGTTCAGAGAAGCCAACAAAAATATATAGTTCAAAACATTCTTCATAAACTCAAGCTTAAAACTTGATTACCCTGTATTACATAAATACTTGGTACCCTTCATTTTTATTTCAAGTTACATGTGCACGATATAAATGAACAAGAAATATATTATATATTATATACACAATAACATCTATACGAAAAAAACGGAAAAAAATAAGAATGATGCCATAAGATCTCGTTAAATATAGTATACTGAGAGTTAAACAAGAAGTATATTATATACTGTAGAGTTACATGTATACGACGAGAAATAAGAATTGCGCCACAAGATCTATTAGATATATTATACACAGAGTTAAACAAGAAATATAATATATACTGCAGAGTTACATGTATACGAGATAAACAAACAAGAGACAAGAATTACGACATAAGATCTTGTTAAATTTAGTATATAGAGAGTTAAACAAGATATATATATATATATACACCGCAGAGTTACACATTATATGAGATAAACGAACAACAAATAAAAGTTACGGCACATGATCTTATCATCTCGAAAAATATATTATAATTAGTAGAGAGATGGGCATACCTTTCATGGCATTAGCAAGAACCTTATTCTTCAAATCCTGAAAATAACACAAACTCTGTCATTACAAATCACCTATCCCCAACACAAAATTAGGAACATAAGAGAAACAAGAACACTCATAAGTACCAAATTAAGAAGACCAACATGAGGCCAAGGACACTGCTTATAGTCACACTTAGTTGAAGGCCACAAATCAATAGTTGCACAAATGAAATCTTCATCAGTCTTTGCTATTGATGTTACACTTCTTATTTCAACCTCCACTCTCTCACTCACACATAATGTTAGAAAAGCAAGTAATACTAATGCCTTCATGCATGAACTCATTTTCACTCTGTTTTTTGGTTGTAACTTACATCACTTGATATGTCTTATATACTACAATTATTGGATGTATTGTAGATAACTCAAAACTCATGTGACTATTGTTTGCTATTGTAAACACTTCCTCACAAAATTTATCTTGATGATGATTCTATTTTGTTTTATTTTAATATATACTTAATTATTAACATTGAGTTCCAAATCTAGGATAAAAAAGAAAAGAAAATAGAAAATAGTTTATTTTCGTTTCTCTCTTATTTTTTTCAAAAGTGGGAAAAAAAATTCGGAGACAAAAATAAAAAATTCTTCCCAAATATGCAGCTTTTTTTTTTCTTTCTTTCATAAAAAATGTTCGGGAATAAACAGAAGAAATCAATTCTTCACGTCTCCAATAAAAATCAGCAAAATTACAATAAAAAATCATGATTATTCCTAATATTTCTAAATATTTAGTGTGGGACCTAATCAAAATTATTATTTTTTCTGTCGAAAAGATTATGATACATTGTCCTATATGAAGTGTATTGCATGTTAGAAGAATTTAATTAGGACTAAAAGTGTAGCCAAGATTAATATCACATGTAATTATCAATTTTTTTTTCTACTTTTTGGGCAAGCAATTGTTTACCTAATCTAATTACACAATCTTCATTCATCAATTTATTTCTATCAAGAATTGCTGGATAAATTAACGGCGAAGATTAATTATTTTCCTTAAAAATCCATTTCAAATAAAACTATTTATTTTGATTTTACTTAAATGGCAGGGGAGGGCAGGCTCGTATATTTAAGGGGGGATTAAGAGAAAATAAATATAAAAGGCTTCTCATTATTTTTGTAATAAAATTAAGTTTTACCCGTATCACAATTTCTTAGAATAGATATTCATTTTCGTAAGATATATAAGTATGAATATTCAAAAAAAGATCATAGAGTAACATAAACATAAATACGCAACAAAAATTTATGTTCAATATTTTTTTGTTGAATTAAGGAGTGTAAGGCATGGTTTCTAAGATTTTCAAATTATATTTTTGCTAAATATAAGCTTTTCAAATATATTGGAGTAGAGTGTCTTGCTTATGTTTAATACTTTTATTTTGTACCGTAAGTGTGGCAATGAACTCTCGGCGGGTAATTGACCTTAATATCATAATTTTAAAATAAAAAACTCAAAATCTCGTAATCACTCTAAAATATGGCCTTTTGTATCATTAAAAAATGCATTTTTTTTTTTGCGTTTTCTATCCAAAATAAATAACGCAATTATTTCATGCGTTTAATGCTAAGAATTAAGTTTTTTGATTTATGAATTAATGTAGAAAACACATTTAAATTTCGCGTTAATTGTTAAACGCAAACGCAAAGAGAACGGAATATTAGATTGCGTTGCTATTGGATCAAAAAAAGCGCAAGCTCCAAAATCGACCGCCCGAGCTAGTACTATCATTCTCTACTAACTATAAACGCAAATATTAAGAGCATTTTTTCGTGATAAAAAAGGTCATATCGTAGAACTTATGAGATTTTGGGTCTTCTCCCCAAATTGTGAGAATAAGGACGATAATTCACTACCGGTTGACTCGAAAATTTAAGCATAATCTTTGTTTATAAATTAGTAGACTTTTTTTAAGAACAGAAAATCAAGATTAGCATTCAAAAATTAGCGATAATTCAATTTTGCCCTTTTGAAATCTCCGCCAATAATTATTCGTCTTTAAATAGTTGAATCAGGCCATAGTATGTGGCAATCAGCTCCGTTTTGCTGGTGTCTGCAGTGGCACTTTCGATTTTTGTGTGATTAATTTCCAGCAAGAGTATGCTTTTCTTGATGCTGATTTGAGAAAATAATCGTTCTAAAATCTCAACGTGTTAGAGGAAGACCTTTGCCAGAATCTTATATTGTAACACAAACGAAGGCAACTATGCAAGAGGAGTGACAACTTGCTCTAAAATCAACGTGTTAGAGGAAGAACCTTACCAGGATCTTATATTCCAAGACAAAAGAAGGCGACTGTGCAAGAGGAGTGGCAACTTGCTCTAAAATTTCAACGTATTAGAGGAAGACCCTTGACAGGATCTCATATTGTAACACAAACGAAGGCGACTATGCAAGAGGAGTGACAACTTGCTCTAAAATCTCAACGTGTTAGAGGAAGACCCTTACCAGGATCTTATATTCCAAGAAAAAAGAAGGCGACTGTGCAAGAGGAGTGGCAACTTGCTCTAAAATCTCAACATGTTAGAGGAAGACCCTTACAAGGATCTTATATTCTAACACAAACGAAGGCGACTATGCAAGAGGAGTAGCAACTTGCTCTAAAATCTCAACGTGTTCCCTTACAAGGATCTCATATTCTAACACAAACGAAGGCGACTATGCAAGAGGAGTGGCAACTTGCTCTAAAATCTCAACGTGTTAGAGGAAGACCCTTATCGTGATCTTATATTCTAAGACAAACGAAAGCGACTATGCAAGAGGAGTGACAACTTGCTCTAAAATCTCAACGTGTTAGAGGAAGACCCTTACAAGGATCTCATATTCTAACACAAACGAAGGCGACTATGCAAGAGGAGTGGCAACTTGTTCTAAAATCTCAACGTGTTAGAGGAAGACCCTTATCATGATCTTATATTCCAAGACAAACGAAGGCGACTATGCAAGAGGAGTGACAACTTGCTCTAAAATCTCAACGTGTTAGAAGAAGTCCCTTACAAGGATCTCATATTCTACACAAACGAAGGCGACTATGCAAGGGAGTGACAACTTTCTCTAAAATCTCAACGTGTTAGAGGAAGACCCTTATCAGGATCTTATCTTCTAACACAAACGAAGACGACTATGCAAGAGGAGGGGCAGCTTACCATGTAGGTGCTTAGTTTGCATTAAGTCAATACCAGACTTGTGCTGAAGTGACTGTATTGAACTACTGATCATACTACTTTAGTAATGCACACATAATTGATACTGAAAACTGTAATTACATGGAAGAATGAAGATGTGTACTGAAAATGTGAACAGAGGGCAACCTTATTTTAGCATACAGATCTTTGTAAAAATGGTCTGAAAACTGAGTGATTTCTAATCATTCTGAGGACTTTCACACTCATGCTGTCATTTGAACAGCCTCCAGATGTCTCGTAAATCCTGAGTAATAGGATTGAATCTGATGAGGAGATGTTACATTTAGCATCTTTTTGCAGATTGTAAGCTTGACATTCTAACGATTTCAAAGGGCGTTCTGAGAATCCTGTTTGCGGATGTTTATACTAATACCAATGCAATCATAGTGCAGGCCTCAAATGGTTGAATGATGAGAATCATCGAAAATGGTAGTACAAAGCAAATTGTATAATCTAGCAACCACATTTCTGAGTGTCTTACCAAAGATTTCAGTTCAAAAATGATAAAGAACTTGCAAAAAAGTGAACATATTGAAGGAAACAAATGATGAAGAACTTGCAAAGATGTAAACATATTCAAGGAACATTTGGAAACCAACTGAAAAGAGAGGCAAATAGTTCATATAAGCAACAGTTGCTTATTACCTTGCAATCTCCTTGTGTTGCAGCAGACCTAATGAGGTTATATCGAGAAAAATTATTAACTGCATGTTCTCAAAGAGCCACCAACTATGCTGACAAGCATCTCATGCAGCATGAGTCATGCCTGGTTCAGTCCTGGTAAATGAACTGGTTGTTGTCCTCGAACTCATCATCCTCTTCAGGTGCTGGAAGATTAAGATCAATTAGATTACGTGTATTTGGAGGTGAACTGCCAGAGTCTTCAGGATCATATACTAGATGAGTTCTCTTGTGACTCCCTAAAGCCTGGCCAGACTTAAACATTTTGGAACAAAATGGACATTGATGCGCCTTAGATTTCTTAGCCCTGTCTTTCTTTTTAGCATCAACAGAAATATCTCTAGAAACTGGTTTCCTGTTATAAAGACGCTGACCAAGCTTCCGGATGGGAGTGGAGATGGGAGTTATGTCATCCTCCAGGCTGTTGTCACTTGTGTCATACTCGTACTGAAAGGTAGGATCAGCCTTTTTGTGGCACGGTCTGTGTCCTCCAAGTGCTTGGAATGAATCGAAGCTCCTGTGACAGTTTACACAGTCGTATTTTTTCCTGCTGTGAACATTCTGATTCTGTTCAGTACTATCATCACAATCTCTAGACCTTTTCCTTGAATCAAACTTCTGTAACTTTGTACTCGTGCCAGCATAACCAAACTCGTGTTCCTTCAAACCTTTACTTTCATAAGCTGAATAACTTTGTACCCTGTCGTAGATCATTGCCAGTTCAGCATCTTTATATTGATTATTGAAAAGCTCATCAGTTGAAATTTCAGATTCCCCCTTCTTCAGATAACCAGAAGCATAATTTTTAGTATGAACACTCTTTGTAATCAAAGCACTAGACTCTGGCTTCCTGTAGATAGCATCATTTCTCGGGGTTTTCATTTCAACTGAAGACGATTTAGTCTCTAAATCTGTCGATTGATTATCAGAAGACTTGACAATGGAGCTGACTCCACTCCATTTCCGAGAATCCCTAGACAACATCATCAAACACACAGCAACATCTTCCGTTTCTTCCTCCTCAGAATCACAAACAGATGAAGAACCATTCGTATTCCCAAACTCAAAACTCTTCACAGCAGTTTTCTTGTACTGCTTTGCTCTGAATCTTGCTTTCCTCGACAGATTCTCATCTGTATCAAAATGACCGTCCACTAGCTCAGAATTTTCACTCTTCTTATACTCCTTCAAAACCCTCCCTTTCTCAGAATGACAAGCCATATGACCACACAATGCCTTAAGTGACTGAAACCCTTTACCACATTGCTTGCAAAATCTCTCTTCTGATAAACCAAAACTCGAATTCACATCTCTCGATATCTTCTTTGAATTTTTACTATCCAAAGATCGAAAATCTTTCATAATTCCTACTAGAACAAGATCAAACACCTTGTGCATGCAACAAGCAAACAAAATCAAGAAAGTGCACCCCTAATGAAGATCTATATTGCATCAAGAAACACCTAGAAACAAAAACAAAAAACAAAATCAGCACTTGAAAAAACAGTCTAAGCTCAAATCAAATCACACTACACATATCAGAACACAAACTTAAAAACCTATATAACAGTACCCATTCTCTACTAATTTTTTCGATAACAGATAAGTCCTTACCACTACGATCACACAGTTTAGGCAAGTACAAAAACATCACATTTGAATTACACAATTACAAATCAATGCAAATCTCAGTAGCAAGGCAAATATGTAAAAAACTTGAAGACTGGTGCACTTACCAAAACAAAAAAAGATTGATGACAGAGAAAGATCAGAGAGTTATGATAAAAAAACAACAGAGTCAAAATAATAAACAGAAAAATAGGAGTGAGTTTATATTGTTTAAATTGAAGATAAACAATAAAAACAGACGCTAGGACTGTTTCCTTTATCTGTATCTGTTTAGTAGGGAAGATTATTGGATTCCATGCATGGATATGAAACGATACATGGGCACGTAGTAATAAAGAGCTTAAATTTAAATTAATTTAAATTTTTTAAAAGTTGGAGTTAATTGTGTTAATAACATCATAACATGGGGTAAAACTGATTGACTACTGAAGTTGTTGAATGACTTTAATAGCATTGTACAGTTAATCCTCGATTAAGTAATAATCGATAAAATAATAATTTCGTTAAAATAATATTTTTCTCCTGCCCCAACATAATGAACACAGTGTATTTTTACTCCCGATAAAGTAATAAACTCATTAAAGTAATATTTTTGGTCATATATTAGTAATCAAATAATTGATGATTATGAAAATAGGAGCAAGAACAATAATGTCAAAATAAATACTACAATATTTTTTCTGAATATCAAATCGATATAATTCAAGTTGTTTTTTTGAATTTTTTAAATGATAGAACAATTCATTAATCATAAGTTATATAATATTTAAAGTAATAATTAAAAAAATTCGTATTATTACAAAGAATAAAGAAAGTCTATACAAGTGTACGAGTTAATCGAGTAATAACTGCACCGAAATATCTCGTTGAATAGCAAATTAAGATTTAACGAATATATTATAAAAATTAAATTAAGATTTACTTCACTATTATCAACGAGTAGATATTTAATGAGAGATACTGTAGTTCGCAAAATCGTTCCAAAACTGTTCTCAAATGACCAGGTGTCAACATTTCATTTGTTACTAGTATGTCATAGGTGATATAAACTCTCGTGCATACATATAAATTCCGCAAATAAAAATAAGTGAACATTTTTGATAGGGATAAATAAATCCTGATAATGGGCTGCTGGACCCGATAAGAAGATATATGATATTCAGACCAGAAAGGTTAAGCCTGATGGACCGAATCAGGTCTGGTGGAATAAAAAGGCCCAAAAGCCCTGATTATTAATTAATTTCGTAATTAATTAATAAGGGAAAAATCAGCTGTTGAGAAGAGTCCTGATAAGGATATAAATCCTTATAGATAAGCCTCAAGGGGACCTAAAAGGATAAGGAATCAGTTTCCTACTATCTAGGACTCCAAAGTCCATTCTAGTTATGAGACTTGCCCACCAAGTCTCCTATACCAAGTCCAATTCAAGGACTCCCAACATCTATATAAGGGGCCTCACCCCACAAATCAGAACTACGTTTTTTGGCTTGATTCTCTAATTCACAGAGATACGTAGGCATCTCGTAAAGGCAGATCGAGCCACGAAACACGAGAGCAGCCATTAAAGGCCTTGAGCTCCCGAATCTTAGTAGTAAATACAGCAATTATATATATTAGTTTTTTATCCATAACATTTGGCGCCGTCTGTGGGAAAGCACAACAACAACCATGGCAAGAACACGGAGAACAATTAGAGCTCTGGAGGAAGGAACACCATCCGGGACAACTCAGGTGATCTCGTCCACCGTGGAGATTCCTCCCCACTCAACTTATGCATCTGCTCAAAGGGAAGCCCAGACAGGGACAACTCCCCCGACCATTCAAGGTTGGAGGAAGCGGATATGCTAGGCGAAGCGAAGCACGAGGGCAGTCGCCCCCCTATATACGAGGATTGAGTCCTATCCCTGAGGATCGAGAATTTTCTGGTCCTTACACTGAGAGAGACTCCGAATCTTCGGATGATGAAGTGGCCCCGAGAAGGAGGCGTCCTGGCAAAGAGCCGATGGCTGATGGAAGGCAACGCCCTCAAAGCACCCCAGGGGTGAATCCCCAAGAAGTGCAGGAAAGGATTAGGGCTCATGAGGCCGAGATCCAAAGGCTAAGGCGTGATTTGGAGGCTCACCAGGCCGCCAGACCCCAGATACCTCCTAGGGGGAGAAATCCTCCTGTCATAGACCTGGATGGTCCAGTGCGAAGAAGGGCTGTTGTCCCAAGAACTAATCCAAGCAACCTACTTCCCCTTGGAGATCCTGATGATCCAACTCCGCCCTTCACCGAAGAGATAATGAATGCCCATATCTCAAGAAAATTCAAGATGCCCACTATCAAAGCCTATGATGGCACGGGCGACCCCGCAAATCATGTTAGGACATTCTCTAATGCACTGCTGCTGCAACCCGTGAATGATGCTATAAAGTGTCGGGCCTTCCCTCAAACCCTGTCGGGTATGGCTCAAAGATGGTACAGTCGCTTGCCCCCAAACTCTATTGGATCGTTCAGGGAGTTAAGTCAGGCTTTTATTAAGCAGTTCATCAGTGGGAGAGTCCATGAGAAAAGTTCAGCATCTCTCATGAGTATTGTGCAAGGAGCAAAGGAAACTTTGAGAGACTACCTAAATCGTTTTACAAAGGAGGCTTTAAAAGTCCCAGACCTTGATGATAAGGTAGCCATGATAGCACTGCAACAAGGAACTAGGGATGAGTTTTTTAAGATGTCCTTGGCCAAACGTCCCCCTGAAAATATGTTGCAGCTCCAGAAGAGGGCAGGGAAGTATATCAAAGTTGAAGAAAGCATGAAGAAGACCGCAGTAAGTAATGAGCCCACTGGAGGCAAGAAGCGAAAAACTGATCTGGAGTATATCGCTAAGGACAAGTATCCTAGAACCGAACAAAATCCTGATTCAACCCCCAAGAAGGGAGGACCTGGGCAAAAGTTCACTGAATACGCTAAGCTGAATGCTCCTAGAAGTCAGATTTTGATGGAGATTGAGAAAGACAGAGATATTCGCTGGCCTAAGCCCTTGAAGGCTGATCCTGCCAAGCTAGATAAGAGCAAGTATTGCAGATTCCACAAAGATGTTGGCCATGACACCGATGAGTGTAGGCAATTGAAAGACGAAATTGAGTTTCTGATTCGAAAAGGAAGATTGAATAAGTATACTGGAGAAGGAGGGGACAGGAATAATAATGGAAGGAGGAACTTTGAAGATCGTAGGAGGGACCAAGACGATCAGGGGCGAAATCCCCAGCCTAGAGGACCTGTTATAAATACCATTTATGGAGGACCGAGACCTCGAGGGCATGTGATAAACACGATCTTTGGAGGTCCAACTGTTGCTGGATTGTCCAAGAATTCCAGAAAGGCATATACTAGAGAGGTTATGCATATTGTAGGAGAAGCCCCGAAAAGGGCCAGGACAGAGGTAACATTGGCTTTTGATGATTCTGACCTAGAGGGAGTCAAGTTTCCTCATGACGACCCGCTAGTCATAACACCGATAATAGGAAACAGCCCGGTTAAGAGGGTCCTTGTTGATAATGGTGCTTCTGTGGATATCTTGCTCCATGACGCCTTTCTAAGGATGGGGTATAACGATTCCCAGTTAACACCAACCGACATGCCGATATATGGATTTGCTGGAGTAGAGTGTCCTGTAGAAGGGATAATCAAGCTGCCAACCACCATAGGTACGGAACCAAGGCAAGCAACTCAGATGCTGGATTTCGTGGTGGTAAAGGCTAGTTCAACCTATAATGCTATCATGGGGAGAACAGGGATACATGCCTTCAAGGCAGTCCCCTCTTCCTACCATTCAGTTATGAAGTTTCCCACCCGAAATGGGATTGGAGAAGAGAGAGGAGATCAAAAAATGGCTAGAAGCTGTTATGTGGCCTCTTTGAGGGCGGATGGAGTCGGGGGGCAGGTTCTTCCTATTGAAGATATGGATGTTCGAGAAAACGACGAGAAGAGAGGAAAGCCAGCTGAAGACCTGGTTTCGGTCCCTTTACACCCCAAGGATCCTGAGAGGAAGACTTTCATTGGAGCCACATTAGAGGAGCCCCTTAGAGGGAAGTTGATGAAATTTTTGCAAGAAAATAGTGATGTGTTTGCATGGTCAGCAGCCGATATGCCAGGCATAGACCCGGAATTAATTACTCACAAGCTAAACGTAGATCCAAGCCGGAAGACAGTGAAACAAAAGAAAAGAATTTTTGCCCCGGAAAGGCAAGAGGCTATAAAACAGGAAGTAGAGAAGCTCTTAGAGGCTGGTTTCATTAAGGAGATTCAATTTCCGGAGTGGTTAGCAAACCCTGTAATGGTGAAGAAGGCTAATGGAAAGTGGAGGATGTGTATAGACTTCACTGATCTGAATGATGCATGCCCCAAAGACTGTTTTCCACTACCAAGAATTGATACTTTGATTGATGCCACTGCTGGACATGAGATGCTGAGCTTCATGGATGGATTTAGCGGATACAACCAGATCAAAATGCATAAGGATGACATTCCAAATGTATCATTTATCACTGACTTTGGTGTTTATTGTTATCTTGTTATGGCGTTTGGTCTCAAGAATGCGGGAGCCACCTATCAAAGGTTGGTAAACAAAATTTTTAAGGATCTTATTGGTAAGACTATGGAAGTCTATGTTGATGACATGTTAGTCAAAAGTCTAGTAAAGACCGATCACATAGCCCATTTGAGGGAAGCTTTTGAGGTCCTGAGGTACCACAAGATGATGTTGAATCCTACGAAGTGTGCTTTCGGAGTAGGATCTGGAAAATTCTTGGGATTGATGGTCTCAAAGAGGGGAATTGAGGCTAACCCCGATAAGATAAAGGCAATCCTGGACATGGAACCCCCAAAAACTATTAAGGATGTTCAGAAGCTCACAGGAAGGGTTGCTGCGCTAGGACGATTCATCTCCAAGTCAGGAGACAAGTGCTTGTCATTCTTCAAGTCACTAAAGAACATCAAAGACTTTGTATGGAGTGAGGAAAATCAGAAGGCATTTGAAGAGTTAAAGAAGTATATGAGCCAGGCCCCGTTGTTGGCCAAGCCAGTTCTGAATGAAGTTTTATTTCTGTACTTGGCTGTTTCAGAGAGCGCCTTGAGCGCGGTGTTGGTTAAGGAGGAGCTGAAAGTCCAGAAACCCGTATACTATGTCAGCAAAATCTTGCATGGTGCTGAGTTGAATTATTCAACTATTGAGAAATTCGCTCTAGCCTTGGTAATGGCTTCGAGAAAGCTGCGTCCTTATTTTCAGGCTCACCAGATTGAGGTGCTAACGAATCAGCCCCTGAGAAACATCATTCATAGTCCCAAGGCAAGTGGGAGATTGATTAAGTGGGCAATAGAGCTGGGAGAGTTCGATCTCAAGTATAAGCCACGTACGGCGATAAAAGCCCAGACACTAGCTGACTTCGTGGTGGAATGTACCATACCCAACCAAGAAGTCGGGGGGCAGGAAGATACCATAACTCAAGACAAGGGAGTTGATAATGAAAGCAAGGAGAAGGATGATAAAGAGTATTGGGTTCTCTATTTTGATGGAGCATCAAAAACAAACTCCAGTGGAGCAGGGTTGGTTTTGCAAAGCCCTGATGGGTTCTTAATTGAGTATGCCATGAAGCTAGACTTCCCAACCACGAATAACGAGGCAGAATATGAAGCCCTGATAGCTGGCCTTGGTCTAGCTGGGACACTTAGAGTCAAAAATTTAAAGGTCCGTGGAGACTCAAAGCTGATCATATCCCAGGTAAAGGGAGAATTTGAGGCAAGGGATGATACGATGGCTAAGTATGTCCGCCTAGTAAGGGCTGTGATGACACAATTTGATGAATGTCATGTTGAACACATTCCAAGGGAAGAAAATGTTAAGGCAGATGCGCTATCAAAGTTTGCTTCATCTGAGATAGAAGAAAGTTCAGGAAGTGTATACTTCCGTGTTTTAAAGACGCGAAGCATAGATGTTAAGCTTGTGGCTCCCATAGGCCTGGGAACGTCATGGATCGATCCCATTAAGGCTCACATTCAAACTGGATGGTTGCCAAGCGATGCAGCTGAGGCACGAAAGTTAACTGTTCGAGCACTAAGGTACTCTTTGATAGATGGGATTCTATATAAAAGATCTTTCGTGGTTCCTTACTTAAGGCGTCTCAGGCCCGATGAGGCACGCTTGGCTCTTGAGGAAGTGCATGAAGGTATTTGTGGACAACACTTGGGGGGCAGAGCCTTAGCTCATAAGATAACCCGTTTAGGCTTTTATTGGCCAGAAATGATGGCTGATGCCAAAGAATATGTGAAGAAGTGTGATCGCTGTCAGAAGCATGCACCAGTTGTTAGACAACCCCCCGAGATGCTGACCTCTATCAACTCGCCTATTCCCTTTGCAATGTGGGGGATGGATATTCTAGGGCCTTTTCCTATGGCCACGGCACAAAGGAAGTTTCTGATTGTAGCCATTGATTATTTCACCAAGTGGATCGAAGCCAAACCTTTGGCCAAGATCACAACTAAGCAAGTTGCACAATTCCTGTGGGAAAACATTATGTGCCGATATGGAATTCCCCGTATCCTCGTCACTGACAATGGAACACAATTCAACAACGAGGAATTCAAGAAGTATTGCGAAGAAAATGAAATTGAGTTACGGTTCACCTCTGTGGCTCACCCGCAAGCCAATGGGCAAGCGGAGGTAGCAAATCGGATAATCCTGGATGGACTAAAGAAGAGGATCGAAAAGTCGAGAAATAATTGGGTGGATGAGATACTTCCCATATTATGGGCCTATAGGACTACTTGTAGAGTTACGACAGATGCAACTCCTTTCATGTTGGCATATGGGGCGGAAGCAGTAGTTCCCGTGGAGATATCACATTCCTCTCCAAGGATTCAGGCTTTCGATGAGAAAGAAAATGAGGAAGGGCAGAGATTAGCCCTGGATTTAATTGATGAAGTGCGAGATAAAGCACATGCAAAGATAGTAGAATATCAGAAAAAAGCTTCATTCTACTATAACTTAAGGGTTAAAGAAAGGTTTTTTAAACAAGGCGATCTAGTCTTGAGGAAGATAGAAGCATCTGGTGTAGGACAAAAAGGGAAGCTTGCCCCAAATTGGGAAGGGCCGTACAGAGTCAAGAGTGTTCAAGGTAGAGGAACCTACAAGCTCGAGACTATAGATGGTTTTGAAGTCCCGAGGACCTGGCACGCACAAAACCTGAAGGTTTACTACGTGTAAGATAGGCGAAGTACGATTCTCACTTGTCATTGTGACAAGTAGGTTTAAAAGCACCTGGAAGCTTTGCTTGCATAGGATTTTATATTCCAGTAAAATTTACATTGTCTAGTTATTATTGATTAGGGTCGAACCCATGCTATGTAAGGTTTTGAAAAACCAGACTTCAAACTGAAGAAATCGAAATTATTTCAACCTATGGATGTTTGAGTTGTGATAGCACTTGCGTGGCTAATTAGTTCAAGTTTGAATGCACATTAAAGTATCGGAAAGATAAAAAAGATGCGAATAAGGAGAATAGCATATAAATAGCCCCGAAGGGTAATAAATTCTGGTACAAACAAAAGTTCAGGCATAAATTAGGGATGAAATTACAAAGTGAAAAACTACTCCTCCATGCGGGAGCCTTCATTCTCTTTCTCCTTGTCAGCACCTTCGGCATCCTTCGCAGGAGAAGCAGGAGGAGAAGTAGTGTTAGGATCCAAGATGCGATCATCTGGCTGGGAGGAGTTGAAGAGGGCATCAAGGCTGTCCTCCGACTCAGCCTGCTCAGGACTTATAAAGTCCTTAGGGTTGACTAAGCCCGGGTACTTCTCAGAAACCGCCTTCACGGCCGCATCCCATCCCTGAGTGAACTGAAGGGAATAAAGACCCTCATCATGAATCTCCATGAGGTTCTTAAACTTGTCAGAACCCATGTAGTCATCAATGAGCGTTTCCTTATCACTCCTAAGTTTCACCAGCTCGGAATGAGCCTTATCCAGCTCCTCCTTCTTCGTGTCCAACTTCCTCTCCAGGACCTTGGCTCTTTCCTCCCACTTCTTCATCTCCTTCTCAAAATCATCAGAATTACCCTTCCAGGATCTAGCCTGATGGAGGGCCGCCTGGAAATAGGTGTTACTCTGCAAAGAGGTATGTACGAGTTAGCACAGATTCATTGGGGTACAAGAAAAGCTGAAATTCACAAAAGGAAGAGAAGGAAAAAGAAAATTACCGCAGCTTGGGCTTGAGAACCCAGAAGCTCAATAGTCTCGATATCACTCCCCGTAACAATGTCAGTGAAATCGTGGGGAGTGATGGAGTGGTACGACCAATCCTTGGCATGTTTGGTGGATCCAACCACCGTATCGCTCCTCCTAAAGCCCCAGTTAGGCCTGAAGGAGTGTGCCTTAAGCGGAGGATCCACATCGTCCCCCAGCTCGACCACCGGGACGTGGGGCTTAAGGAAAGAAGGACCATCAGATTTGCTCCTGGGGTCCCTGCTTAACTTGGCCCTCTTCTGGCGGCCAGATTCCCCCTCCTTGGGCCTATTAACGTTGTTAATAGCCTCACAAGCTGAAAGAAAAAGTAGAAAGGATATTAAATTGCAGAATATAAAAGGTTACAAGTAAAGAAAAATAGATTATCCAGTTATAAATTTACCCTTATCACTGGCCTGAGAGAGACCGGCTTTCTTCAAGGAAAACTCCTCTAAAAGGGTCCAGGTGTCTGTTTTCCCATCATCTGAAATTAAGGCCTGATAGGCCAGCTCCTCCTCATCAGATAATCTGATGGTACCTGGGCTCCCATCTGACACTTTACAAAAGGGCCTACGAAAGAGTGTGGCCCAATCACCCCCAGCCCAGGTCAGCCTCACAAACTCATCCCTCCATTTAGGGTTGTTCTCGACTATAGAATTACTATCAAAGATATGGGGAATTTTGGGCCGTTGGCGAATTAAAACCCATCCCGGCTGACTCATAGAACTATTATAGAATTGAAAAACTTTCCTAAAGACAGCTACGGAAAGAGGGAAGCTATTCCTAAGACAAAGGACCATAAAATAGATAATGTTCCTCCAGGCGTTGGGAGGGAGTTGACAAGGGTTGACTTGTACATCGGCTAATAAACGAGGAATAAATTCGTGGAATGGGAACCTAAGACCTGCGGTCAGGGCTCCTCGATAAATGAACAGGGTATCCCCCTCCCAATTACAAGTCCTATCCCCAGGGGCGGCTGGAGTAATCCTAAGGTGGGGTGAAAGTCTGTACAGGGTGTTCATGAACTCTATTCTACCATCTAACTCATGAAAAGTGTTACCATGATTATATGAATCTAACTCAGATAGAGAAGGATATTCATCACCTCTCGAGTTGATCATATCAATGAGGGAAGTATATGGAGATTGAATTTGAATGTTTGTACCTCTTTTAGAGACATTCATCTTCTGCAAACGAGCCAATTCGCGATCCGCCATTGATGTGCTTCGTTTAAAAGCTTGAAACCCAGAAATGCTTGAAAAACGGTGGAGCTACGGTGGCTGTGAGCTCGCCGGAAATCGCCTACTCAAAGGGAGAACTCTAGAGAAGTTTATGGGAGAAAATGAGAAATGAGAAATGAGAAGTGAAGTGAGGATTCTCACTTCACACTACACTTATATAGGCGAAAAGCTCGGAATACGAGGCGTTTCTAGGCCCATTTAGCCAGGCCCAACCTAAAAGCCCATCTACTAGAAATATCAGGAATAATCTAGAAGCTCCTATGGAAAGTGAATGGTCAAAAATCGACCAGAATTTTAAACTGGACCAATCAGAGTCCTGATCGACGCAAAAACAGGAATCCTGATCGATATCTCATTCGAACAGGAGGGTAGAAATCCCCTAAGATCGATCAGAGTCCTGATCGACGCAAAAAGGATCCTGATCGATAACTCATTCGAACAGAAGGGAAGAAATCCCATAAGTTCGATCAGAGTCCTGATCGATCCGGAAAAGATCCTGACCGATTCCTCATTCGAGCAAGAAGGAAGAAAAACGCTAAGATCGATCAGAGTCCTGATCGACATAGAAGAAAGTTCTGATCGATATGCTATTCGATCAGACTGGTCAAAAGTCACTTAATTCGATCAGAGTCCTGATCGAAATCGATCAGGAATTTCGTCGACCAGAGTATAAGATCCTGAGCTAATTCGATCAGGAATCCTGATCGAAATCGATCAGGAATTTCGTCGACCAGAGTGTAAGATCCTGAGCTAAATCGATCAGGAATCCTGATCGATTTGGTTGCATCCTGATCGATTTGGATGCATCCTGATCGATTTTGGCTGCATCCTGGTCGATTTTGCATGCATTCTGATCCATTTTAAGCCAGAAATTTAGGGATAAATCCCAGAAATTAGGGAAAAAATCCAGAAAAATAAGGAAATTCCTTAAATAATTTCTGAAAAATGTTAATATTATCAGAAATAAGGAATAAATCCAGAAAATTAAAGGATAGATCCCAGAAAGTAGGGAAAAAATCCAGAAAAATACGGAAATTCCTTAAATATTTTCTGAAAAGTGTCATATTTTCAGAAATAGGGGAAAAATCCAGAAATTAAGGGAAAAATCCCGGAAATAAGGGAAAAATTCCTGGAAATCAAAATAATTCCTAAATAAAAGGAAAATTCGTTGTAAACGTGTAGGTCGCTCCACACTTTACGCAAGAACGAAACCCTGTAAGGGAATGAATAGACTTAACTTCTGCGAAACCTAATCAATGTTTCCCAAAAGTTGGGGGGCAAATGATAGGGATAAATAAATCCTGATAATGGGCTGCTGGACCCGATAAGAAGATATATGATATTCAGACCAGAAAGGTTAAGCCTGATGGACCGAATCAGGTCTGGTGGAATAAAAAGGCCCAAAAGCCCTGATTATTAATTAATTTCGTAATTAATTAATAAGGGAAAAATCAGCTGTTGAGAAGAGTCCTGATAAGGATATAAATCCTTATAGATAAGCCTCAAGGGGACCTAAAAGGATAAGGAATCAGTTCCCTACTATCTAGGACTCCAAAGTCGTTATGATACTTGCCCACCAAGTCTCCTATACCAAGTCCAATTCAAGGACTCCCAACATCTATATAAGGGGCCTCACCCCACAAATCAGAACTACGTTTTTTGGCTTGATTCTCTAATTCACAGAGATACGTAGGCATCTCGTAAAGGCAGATCGAGCCACGAAACACGAGAGCAGCCATTAAAGGCCTTGAGCTCCCGAATCTTAGTAGTAAATACAGCAATTATATATATTAGTTTTTTATCCATAACAATTTTATATTTTTTTTCCAGGCATTTTATTAAAGCACATTACTTACCCGCACAGGTGCAATTACGGTCAAACCTCGATAACTGACTACGCTGGTGATCGGAAAATTTTATTCATTTAACGAGATTATTTATTTATCAAAATTAATAATACATCGTCTCTATGTTGACACTAGAAAAAATTATTTATTCAGCGAGTCTATTCATTTTTCGAATTCAGAGGTTATATTATAGATGTCATTTTGCACGAGAATTTTTATATTAATCTTTTGCATTATGTCGCATAGAAAAACATTTTAAAGTTGCATGCAGTAACACCAACACGTGTGGAAATGACAACCATTATCAACTAACCACCTCTCCGAGAAACCATCAACTTCCTGATTTCATTCTTGCTCTGTTCTTGTGTTCTTGTTCTTGTTCTTGTTCTCGTTCTCATTCTCACCACACTCCACTCTCTCCATCCCCCTGCATTACAATGGCATTACGCCATCTCCTCACTCTCTCGCACCGCTCTCTGTCGCACCGCTCTGTCAAATGCACTCGTCCCTTCTCCCACCACCTCTCCTTTTCCACCCTCCTCCCTCTTGACAACAAACCTCTCCCCTCCCCACCTCCCCCAGACTACATGGTCTACGACCGTCTCGCGGAACAAGTCAAGTCGAAACTCGCTCGTCTCGATAAACCCGACTCCAGGTTTGTTTAATCGTTAAAAGATAGGGCATGATTCATGTGATAACATTTTTTACGTGAGAACAGTGAGAACAACTGCTTAAAAGTGCAAAACTATTGTTCCGCATGTTTTTCACTTTCTGAATGGTGCATTGTTATGCTGCAGAACAATACTGTTCTCACTGTTCTCTCGCCTGAGTGTGACTCTTCAAAAGATTTTATTTTTGCTAATTGCTTCGAAAGATATTGATTTTATTTTTGCTAATTGCTTCAAAAGATATTTATATATTATATATTCATATATTTATATATCGGTTTTTTTATTGTGTGTTCACGAGTAGAGAATAAGTGCGGAAACAGATGAAGTTGATGTGAATGCAGAGTCCACCACTATTATAAAAAATGAACCAATAAAGATGCACTAAAATTTTAAGTTACCTCGCTTATCATGTGCCTGTAAAAACCGTTTATATATTGTATATTCTGGGATGTTGCGTTACTTGGTATATCTGAGCTTCAAGTCAATTTTGATGTATTTAAATATTGATTTGATGAATGAATAAATTATAATCTCGAGAGCAAATTTATCAAGGTTCCTGCAGCACAACTCTCCTATCCCTTCCCGAGCTGATCACACTTCTGCATTGTCTTTTCCTGACACCAAGATCACTACTCTGCCTAATGGTATTCGAGTGGCTACGGAGAGTAATCTTGCAATGGCTACTGCCACGGTTGGTGTTTGGATCGATGCAGGGAGTCGGTACGAGACGGATGAGTCTAATGGCGTGGCACATTTCTTGGAACACATGATTTTCAAAGGGACTATGAATAGGAGTGTTAGGAAATTAGAAGAAGAGATTGAGAACATGGGAGGACACTTGAATGCGTATACTACTCGAGAACAAACTACTTATTTTACTAGAGTTATGGGGAAGGATGTTGCTAGAGCTGTTCAGATTCTTGCTGATGTTCTGCAGAACTCTGTGTTTGATGAAGGCCACATTGATCATGAACGTAAAGTTATTCTACGCGAATTGGATGAGGTTTGTACTAGTGATCTTGTATCTGCTGCTCTATTTGTTAAGTAACCAGTCACTCTAAAACCTTAAGGTGTCCCTGACACGAGCTTATACTCTTCAACAATATATTTATAATTGAGTTTTTGTTCTTAAGGTGTCCCGAACAGGATCTTATACTTTTCAACAATATATTGCAATTGAGATTTTGTCCTTCGGTGTCCTGAACATGATCTTATACTCTTCAACAATATATTTGCAATTGTAATTTTTTTGTTGTTACTATGATATTTACTAGTGTTTATACCAAGAGTAACAAGAACAACATTTTGTTAATTGATTGAAAATTTTATCAAGTAGGCCTAGAGATGTTTGAATTCATATCACTGATCATATAATGTACATTGTTGCTTGGAATTTCATATATAATGTACTCATGTAGGAGGAGAAGAGCCCGGATCACTCTAAAACCTTAAGGTGTCCCCAACACGATCTTATACTCTTCAACAATATATTTACGGTTGAAAATTTTATCATGTAGGACTAGAGATGTTTGTATTCATTTCACTGATCATATAATGTACATTGTTGCTTGGAATTTCATACATAATGTACTTACTGCAGGTGGAGAAGAGCCCGGAAGAAGTGATTTTCGACCAATTGCATGCTACTGCTTTCCAGTATAGTCCATTAGGTAGACCTGTTCTTGGCCCTGTTGACAACATTAAGAAAATTACAAAGGCAGATCTTCAGAAGTACATTTCAGACCACTATGCTCCTCACAGAATGGTACTGACTACATTCGTTAGAAATCCCGAGAAGAATTATCCATTCTGCAAATAAAACTCATTTAGTTCTGTTGTATTTTTTGCTACATTGTCAGGTTATATCTGCATCAGGAGCTGTTAAGCATGAAGAAGTTGTTGAGCAAGTAAAACAACTGTTCACTAAGCTCTCAACTAATGCTGATACCACTTGTCAGTTGGTTGCTAAGGAGCCTTCAGGATTTACTGGTTCCGAGGTTTTAGCACTGTCTAAGTTTTCAGTTCTTGTTTCTGCACATCAGACAAGTAGCATATTGTCTAATTATTAATACTAATCTAATGAGAATTGTTTTGATACAATATCAGATTCGGATTCACAATCTTGATGATCCTCTCATTCGATTTGCGGTTGCTGTTGAGGGGGCATCATGGACAGATCCGGATTCTATTGCTCTTATGGTAATGCAGAGCATGCTGGGGTCATATAACAAAAATGCAGGAGGAGGAAAGCACGTCGGGTCTGTGTTTTTTCTCGCTTAAACGTTCTTCAGTTCTTCACATTATAACCGATAAATCCATGAATGTAGATATTTCAGATCATCAGGGGTGGCCCTGACTATAGGCGAACAAGACTTGTGCCTAGGGCCCCCTATACTTAAGGGCCCCTAAATTTCCAATTCCATTAAGTAAATATTTATGAAATTGCATGCTATACGTATGTTAGGGCCCCAGTAAACTGATTTGACTAAGGCCCCGTGAATCTCAGGGCCAGCCCTGCAGATCATCATAGTCTCTTGCTAGTATCAGGTTGATTTTAGACCATTAAATGTGCAAGTATATCTGATTGGTACTATACTGCAATTTCGGTGACTCTGAACAGTTCACACCTTGTAGAAAGGATAGCTATTGATGAAATAGCTGAAAGCATGATGGCTTTCAATAACAACTATAAAGATACTGGATTATTTGGCGTCTATGCTGCTGCAGAGGTGAGATGATTCGAGAAGCACGTAATGTTGTTCAATATCACTGATTTGCTGATTTTAGTAAAAGAATGTTACAGATTTTGAATGCATTTGCTCACATGTTACTCTCTTTTTTCCAGCCATCAAACTGTGAGGACTTGGCTTATTCAATCATGCACGCGATGGCAAAATTATGTTACAAAGTCTCAGATGATGATGTTGTTCGCGCAGCTAATCAGGTAAACTGCTTCAATGGCTTTCTTTTACAAAAGTACAAGCAAAATTTCATGAACAGTTGTCACTTGTCATTAGTAACTGAAAATTTGCGTATTTTGGTTGAGGAGTATGTGCATTGTTACTAATATCGCTGCTTTACAGCTGAAATCATCGTTGCTTCTCCACGTTGATGGTACCAGTGGAACTGCTGAAGACATTGGCCGTCAGGTTTGTTCTTGTTTCAGATTTTCAAGCATAGATAACGATGGACTAATCTGTTGGCTCGCGGTAAAAAAGAGTGCCAGATGAAGAATCAGACCTCGTTTTATCTTTGGAAGGCAGTTTCTTCATAAAGTGGCTTGTTATGTGCAGCTAATTACATATGGGAGAAGAATTCCATTTGCAGAATTATTTGCCAGGATCGATGCAGTGGATTCAAGCACTGTCAAACGCGTTGCAAAGCGTTTTATAGAGGACAAAGTAATCCCAAAACTATCATGGACTTTTAATAGATAATACTGCAAGATGTGCATTTGATCATAAGGTCCTTGACTCAGCTGATAAACTTCTGATTTCCGCTGTTGCAGGATATCGTACTAGCAGCCACAGGGGATCCCCAGAACATTTTCTTACCTGATTACAATTGGTTCCAACGCAGGACTTACTGGTTACGCCATTAGTCCTATTTTTGCCTTGCACGTTGTAGCTTTGGGTCATTCTATTCGATTAGAGGACCTGTTCATCTTTTAAGTACCTGTTAACTTTTAGCAGAGTGCACAGTTTTAAGAATCAGAGTACTCTCTCCGCAGAAAAATAAATCTTGTTTAAAGAGCAGGATTCATCTTATTTAAAGGGAATGTTTTAAAGCAGATGACATTTCATATCAGTTTTTAACGACGTAAAGCCAAAGATGCACTATAATATTGCAGAGTTCCTGAAAAGATGTTTTTAGAATCTGTAATGTTTGATTTACGATTGTTTTGAGCTTTGTTAAACTAATTTGGAGCCAAGAATCTCTTGAACCAATAAACTGAGTCCTTCGCGTATCTTCTGAGCTTGTCATGGTAATCAACGTAATACAGACCAAACCTTGAACTGAATCCAGCTGCCCATTCCCAGTTATCCAAGAGAGACCAAGCAAAGTATCCTTTCACGTTGCATCCGTCTTCACTGTAAATTTCAGGTCATAGTGAAATTCTTTAAGTATCTTCATTCACCAACAACATTAGCAGATTCAACATGTCTAGTAAGCAGTAACATGTGTAGGCATTGAAATGGCTTACTTGATGGCTGCAAGCACGTTTGTCAAGTAATCGTTATGGTATTTGATCCTTTTCTCATCCTTCAACGCGTCCTTAATGGAAGTAAATGGGCTATTTGCATCATCCATACCTAACAGGAACATGTAGAAAAAAGGAAGAATTTTGAAGATGAGATTGGTTTCTTCAGATCTAATCTTGTTCTGCAGAGTTCTATTGAGCATTCACTTTTACCATTTTCAGTTATCATGACCAAGGGATTTCCATATCTCGTCTTTACATAGTTTAAAACACTTCTCATTCCCTGAGGTACTATGTACAACCATATTGAATTGGCCTGCATTGCAAGATAATGAACACAAAAGCTAATTTCTCAATTCACAAATGTGGACTGTACCATAGTCTTTATGAGTTATTGCTGTTATGATGATAGATTAGTTACCCGATCACCAATAGGTCTTCCGTCTTTGAATGCTGGGAAACAATATAGCACAACATTGAGTTAAAGAAGAGATATACATGATAATGATGAAAATATGATAGAAGTGTTTGTGATTGAAAAAATGTCAATGTTGAAGTGTTACAAGTAAATAACATACGCAGAGTGAGGGCACCAATGTCTGCAATTGAATCATTGAGAAAGCTTTCCACAGAGCTGTTCATGGCATACCATGTTGTGTAGTGATTTATGCCCACAAAATCAAGACTGCCCTTAAGAAGAGTGGATTCAGCTTCAGAAAATTTTGGTAATCGACTTCCTACTCTACTTCTCATTGAGCTCGGATAATCACCAAACATCAATGGATCGAGAAACCTGCACTTGTGTAGGAATACTTCACTACCAGATGTCCCCTGGTTGCCTTGAAACTAGACAAGGACAAGTGAAAATTCTTACCACCCCAAGTTAAACTCCATTGCTCGTCCTGCAGCTTCTATGTCTGCTGTAGAGTTTGTTGTAGGTTCATACCAAAAAGTATCAAATGCTAGTCCCACTATTCCATTTTGTTTTTGCTGTTAGACAAGATAACTATAGAGGATAAGAGTATCCGCATACATGCAGAAGACTGTCACGAAAGAGAGCAAAAACATTGCACTATATATTATGTCAAGCAGAATGAACTTACCACTGCAGCAAAAAACTGTAATCAGTCATATTTACCTTGTACATTTTTCTATAAATATCTGTGGCAGTTCCATGAGCAAGTAGAACATTGTGACCTACAATGTAAGGCTCAGTTGCAGAATTTCCGTCCTTGCAGTACAAATGGCTAAGAATGGAGCATCTTCCCGGTGCCTCAAGCCCTAAATCATAGCCTTGAATGGCAAAAGTATGGGGCTCATTGAATGTCATCCAGTGCTTCACCCTGTCACCAAATTCCTGGAAGCAGGTCTCAGCATACGTGGCAAAGTCGTTACTGCAAAAGCCATTATCTTCTGATTTTAACACACCAGGCAAGTTGTAAATACGTCTGTTCATACTTAATGCACAAACAAAATATGCTGTAAAATATAATTTACTTACATTATTTGGGAGCTGAGCCATCCTTGATATTTGTCTTCCAGGGCTTGAGGAAGATCCCAATGGTAAAGGGTAACATATGGTTCAATTCCTAGAAAACAATAATACTGGAATTTGTCGGTGAATGTTAACTAGAAGAGCTTAATTGGACTATAATTGACATGTGACATTTGGAGTACCACTGGCTACTAAAGCATTGATGAAATGATTATAATGATCAACTCCAGCTTGACTGATTTTTCCAGTTCCATCTGATACAGAGAAGCACTGATTAACAAAACTTACCAGAGAACCCCCATGGGAAATGCTTTAGATTTTTGCAATTCAATAATTAAAAACATGTTTTTAAGCACTTGGCTAAAGATAGCTTACTGGGAAAAATCCTAGACCAAGAGATCGAAAACCTATAAGCATCCATTCCCATATCTTTCATAAGTTTAATATCTTCCTACTGCAAGCACATCGGTGTTAACGTATATGTAACATAGCGTTCCTGGTAGTTTAAATTGTTCCAATCTACTGAAAACAATTAGAGTACACAGGCTTACATTGTACAGATGATACTGGTTCACAGCTACATCACCAGTACTTCCATCACTTATCTTTCCTGCGACAGCATTGTTATCATCATTGTCAGTTCAAATTAGAGTCACTGAACATCACATTTGTGTTAACAAAATTTTGTAGATTTCATATAAAGTTTACCAAATGAATGTGCAAATGTGTCCCAGATGGTTAGTCCCCTTCCACCCTCCTTCACTGCCCCTTCATACTGAAAATACAAGCATCAAAAAAGTTGGAAAATAAGGTAGGCTCCTTAAAATCATCAATATCACAAGTTATAATTACTGTTCCGTGAATTAAAATCATAACCATTGCAATCAGACTTCAGACTTTGAAATTTGAACTAACCATCCATTTAAATTGCTTATAACTCTCTAGTAAAACTTAAGCCATGATTAATTTATAGCAGCACCAAGATTATAGTTTTCTCTCATTTTCGAGCATATATGCAGAACTTATTCAATTTTGTAAGATGCTGATAATAAGATCTCTTCCGAATCTTGTCTCCAATTTTTAATCTAGTAAATATATTAGTGGTGTAAACTACTTCTTTTTGTGACTTGAACTGAGAGAATAATGCAGAATGAGAGCAAGTTTGAAACTAAAGATCACAACTGGTTTGCTTTTAAATTTTTGGCACTAATATAAATTTATACCATAGTATTCAATCAAATTCAACTTCAAAAAATCCAGCCACATATGAATAATATGGTTACTAAAGAATAAATATTACATAGAATATCCAGAAAAAGCTATGCATGAAAATTCTAATTTTACTCTTTTACACTCCATAGAAACCGTCTCCAGAACATCAGCCTATCATATATTCTGCCCATACAATTAGTCCAGGCGAAAAGCAACATTGATGTTAAGTTGAAATAGTACGTTTTAGCAGAACTGATAACTTAACGTAGAATAGAAATCATAGAAAATGAAAAAGAATGAGCTAACCTGGTAAGCTGCAGAGGCAGTTCCAAATGTAAAACCCTTTGGAAAACTAGCTCTACTAATATTAGTATCAGCATCATTAGTTTTCAAGCTACTAGTCTTGACAAGTAATAGTATCACCATTAGTACAACCAAACCAATATCAACACAGTTTCTAAATTTCACCATATTTCAAGTAAGAGTAAGAGTAGTAAGAGTAACTGAGTAAGGCAGGATGTACGCAATCTAAAACGTAAAAACAAACAACAAAAAATCAGGTAATGTTCCGACAGAATTTATACTACTTTCATAGATCCTGTGAAGTATCTAACCTTGTTCCAAACAAGAACAAGAAAACAGAACAATATATCCTGGATAGTTCCTAGGCATTGTCTTATGGCATTGGCAGTATGTGGTTGGCAATTGTCACGGCCAACTTCACGTGCTGTACCAGTTATTGTTACAGGCATGTTGCGATATTATAAGTTATAAACATCGATTTTATTAGTGACATATTCAGATTCTTGCTTTCGATTTTGTCCTCTATTTATTTATTTAACTAGTTCATTATTGATGTATGTTCTGGCTTCTGAACCTCTCTTTTCAGTTTGTCATTGGAAAAACTTATTTATCTTTTTTTATAAATTTAGTTGTCATTTATCTATCTAAATTTAGTACCAGGTGATTATAATCGAGAATTCTGAAACAGAATCTAATATTCTTATTTTATAGAGCAAATTGCAAAATGATAGCTGAACTTCACCCTATGATGGTTTTTTTTAATCAGAAAAGTGGTCATTTGCCACCTTTTTCTCTAATTCTATGGCTAGCTTCCTCTGCTGGGCATACAGTACTAAGTGTAAGTTTCAATAGGCTTTAGATTTGATTACAGGAGACTGTACATTTAAAGCCAAAGAAAACCAGGCAAAAATAAATAGACATGTCCTTCTGCAGAAAGAATCACAAAGAATACCAGGTATAATAACATGTCGAAGAAGGCTGTACATTAAAACCAGGTCACATTTATTCAGAACATGGCTATACATTGACCTAAAGACCAAAAACAGTAAAAATCCGTTTGATTAATAACAGTACATGCAGAACAATAGTACTTATAAGGCCTTGGTATATTGTGTTATGAGCTGGCACATTCTTAATAAGAGTATTTCTTCAGCAAGCAGGTAAACTTTCTATGTTTCTAACATACAAGTAATATGATTCTGTTACGTAATGAGCTTCACCTACATCTTCGTAGAACTAGACAGCAGTAGTGCAGAGCGCTTCTTTCTTGTTTCCATTTACGTGTTATCTAACAACAATGAGTTTCCAGTATTAGTCCTTTCGTTATGGTTCACTCCCTAATATTCTTTGTTCGATGGGCTTTTAGTTTTGTTTGCTGTCAAGAAGTTCTGCACCAAACTGTTCTCATTTCCTCGTGTCATTCACTAATTTACAAACTTAATAATGATCTTAGGATCTTCTATATGTGCTTGTGCAGACCCTAAGGTCCTTCGCTCAGCTCCTAAACTTTTGCTTTCCGTTGTTGCAGGATATTGTACTAGCAGCCACAGGGGATCCCCAGAACATTTTCTTACCTGATTACAATTGGTTCCAACGCAGGACTTACTAGCTACGCTGTTAGTTTCCTATGCAACTTTGGGTCATTCTATCCGATTAGAGGATCTGTTCATCTTTTAAGTGCCTGTTAAGTTTCAGCAGAGTACATAGTCTTAGGAATCAGAGCACTATCTCTGCAGAAAAATAAATCTTTGGTCATGGTTTTCCTATAAGCCATATGGATATCTCACACTTGGTCGATAGATGGGAAACCAAAACCTGAGACGATAATCTAGCCTAAAAGGCCAACATTTCGCAGAGCAATAATGTAAATTGAATTTCTATTGCAGGAGATAGTTACTAGATGCTGGTTTTTCGATTCTTAGAAGTTGTTGCAAAATTTTTTGTTGAAATTTGCACCTTTCCCTATTTTAATTTAGCTGATGAATCATGAGAAAAACTTTTAGTTTCTTATTGTTATGTAATCGAAGATCTTCTGAAAAAGCAGGATTAATACTCATTTATCTTTTTTCCTGATAAGTTAAAGAAGGAACCAAATCATCGAAAAGTTTTGGTTTATTTCCATCTGGTTCATGCTGTTTATATCTCATTATCAATACATATAAACTACTAGGAAGGCATGTGAGTAATTTGCAACAATATATTTTTTTTACCAACATTTTTATCAATATAACCCTTTAGTTCATTTCGTCAAATAATAAATCAAGAATCATGTCAGACTTGTTTTGTTAAGTTCTAAAGGGAACTTAATGCAAAGCCACAGATGCACAGTAGTATTGCAAAGTTCTGGAAAAGATATTTTTAGAATCTTTAATGTTTGATTTTACGATTGCTTTAAGCTTAGTTAAACTAATTTGGAGCCAAGAATCTCTTAAACCAATAAGCTGAGTCCTTTGCATATCTTCTCAGCTTGTCATGGTAATCAACGTAATACAGACCGAACCTTGTACTGAATCCAGATGTCCATTCAAAGTTATCCAAGAGAGACCAAGCGAAGTATCCTTTCACATTACATCCATCTTCCCTGTAAATTTCAAGGCTTAGTCAGATTTTTTAAGTATCTTCATTTACTAATGACATTAGCAGATTTAACATGTCTACTAGGCAGTGAATTGGCTTACGTGATAGCTGCAAGCACGTTTGTCAAGTAATCGTTATGGTATTTGATCCTTTTCTCATCCTTCAGCGCATCCTTAATTGGAATAGATGAGTTATTTGCATCATCCATACCTAGCATGAACATTTAGAAAAGGGGAAGAAAATTAAAGATTGGTTTTTTTTTTCCAAATCCAATCTTGTTCTGCAGAGTTTTATTGAGTAACCAGTTTTACCATTTTCAGTTATTATGACTAAGGGATTCCCATATCTCGTCTTCACATAATTCAGAAGACTTCTCATTCCCCGAGGTACTATGTACAACCATATCGAATTGGCCTGCATTTCAAAACAACGAAGCTGAATATTTCATTACACAAATTGGAAACTGTATCGTAGTCTTTATAAGTTATTTCTGTAATGATGATAGATCAGTTACCCGATCACCAATAGGTTTTCCGTCTTTGAATGCTGGAAAAGAATATAGAATATCAATGAGTTAAGATAATGATGAAAAAAAATGATATGGCTTGTGTACTTGTTATGTACTACCAAGTATAACAATAAAAGATGATAGAAGAGTCTATGAATAATAGGATGTCAATGTAAAAGTGCTACACATAAATAACATACGCTGAGTAATGGCACCATTGTCTGCCATTGAGTCGTTGGTTTCTGCAGAACCATTCGCGGCATACATTGTTGTGTAGTGATTTATGCCCACAAAATCAAGGCTGCCCTTGAGAAGAGTGGATTCAGCTTCACCAAATTTTGGTAATCGACTTCCTACTCTACTTCTCATTGAGCTTGGATAGTCACCAAACATCAAGGGATCGACAAACCTGCACTCGTGCAGGTTAAGTTGTAATGAACAACGAAACTGAGGGGATAATGATTCAATGCATGTAAAATCATTGATTTGTGCTAATTTTAGCAAAGCACTTAAGCATGAGGATAAGTTTAGTATTTAAAAATTTACAACAACTTAGCCTATGCACTCTAAATCACCTGTTCCCTGGTTGCCTTGAAACTAGAAAATTACAGGTGAAAATTCTTACCAACCCAAGTTAAACTCCATTGCTCGTCCTGCAGCTTCTATGTCCTCTGTAGAGTTTGTTATTGGTTCATACCAAGAAGTATCAAATGCTATTCCCACTATTCCATTTTGTTCTTGCTGTTAGAAAAGATAACTAAAGAGGTCAAGAATATTCACATACATGCAGAAGACTGTCATGAATTTAAGTGCAAAAATATATGTCAAGCAGAATCAACTTATCACAGCAGTAAAAAACTGTAATCAGTCATATGTACCTTGTACATTTTCCTATAAATATTTGTGGCGGTTCCATGAGCAAGTAGAATGTGGTGACCAACAATGTAAGGCTCAGTTGCAGAATTTCCTTCCTTGCAGCGCGATTGGTTAAAAAGGGAGCATCTTCCTGGTGCCAGGAATCCTAAATCATAGCCTGTTATGGAAAAAATATGGGGCTCATTGAAAGTTATCCAGTGCTTCACCCTGTCACCAAATTCCTGGAAGCAGGTCTCAGCATATGTCGCGAAGTCATTACTGCAAAAAAACAATTATCTTCTGATTTTACCACACCTGGAAAATTGTAATATGATTTCATGCTTACTTCAAAACAACGCTTAAGAATATATTTTACTTACATTATTTGGGAGCTGAGCCAACCTTGGTATTTGTCTTCCAGGGCTTGAGGAAGATCCCAATGGTAAAGGGTAACATATGGTTCAATTCCTAGGAAAAAATACCAGAATTTGTCGGTGAATTTTAATCAGAGGAGCTTAATTTGACTATGATTGACATGTGATGTTCCGAGTACCATTGGCTAACAAAGCATCAATGAAATGATTATAATGATCAACTCCAGCTTGATTGATTTTCCCAGTTCCATCTGAAAGAGAGAAGCACTGAATAAGAAAATTTACCGAAGAACTCCCATGGGAAATGCTTTAGACTTTCGTATTTTAAAAATTCAAAACATGTTTTTTAGCACATGAGAAGAGGTTGAAGATGCTTACTGGGAAAAATCCTAGACCACGAGATGGAAAACCGATAAGCATCCATTCCCATATATTTCATAAGTTTAATATCTTCCTATTACAGGCACATCAGTGTTAAAGTAAATATAACATATTGTGCCTGGTAGTTAAAAATGTGTTCAGTTCTACTGAAAACAATTAGAGTACACGGGCTTACGTTGTACAGATGATACTGGTTCACAGCTACATCACCAGTACTTCCATCGGTTATCTTTCCTGCAGTGTTGTTACCATCATTGTCACTTCAAGTTCAAATCATTGAACATCGCATTTGTATGAGCAAAGTTTCATAGATCTCGGAAAAATTTACCAAATGTATGTGCAAATGTGTCCCAGATGGATAGTCCCCTTCCACCCTCCTTCACTGCTCCTTCATACTGAAAACACATTCATCAATCATTAATGCTGCAAGTTACAAACTTAACATATATCCGACCCTTGAAATTACGTTTTAGAAGAACCAATAACTTAACAGAGAACAGAATCATCGAAAATGAGCTAACCTGGTAAGCTGCAGAGGAAGTTCCAAATGTAAAACCCTCCGGAAAACATGCTCTACTAATATTAGTATTAGCATCATTAGTTTTCAAGCTACTAGTCTTGACAAGTAATAGTACCACCATTAGTGCAACAGCCAAAGCAACATCAACAAAACTTCGAAATTTCACCATGTTTCAAGTTTCTTAATGTGTCAGTGTTTATTGAATGGATGGATACCATCTTTATAGAGGAAGAGAGTGGAAATGTTTATAAAATCTACTTCTGTATATGTTGAACATTATTCCGTCTATTCTTTATTTGTCGTTTGACTTTTCCGCACATATTTCAGGCCATATACCAAACAAGAACAAGAAAACAGTGATAGTTCCTAGGCATTATATTGGTTGCCAATTGCCATGGCCAACTTAAAGATGCCGTACTGGTTACTAATATAAGCATGTTGCCGTATTATAAGATAACATTGATTTTATCATTGACATATTCAGATTCTTACTTTCTATTTGGTCCCCTATTTATTTATTTATTTATTTATTTATTTTATTTATTATTACTGATTCCAAAAGGTTATGTATCTTTTAATCTTTTTATCAATTTAGTAATTGTCATCTTTCTATTTATTTATCCTTACTTATTGATTCCAAAACGGTAATGGAGTTGACCTTTACCCGTTATAGCAGTTTGGTGGCCGGAGTTTTAAATTTATAATATTATGGACATATATCGATTTTATCACTTGAGAAGGTGTCTTAAGTTACCCGTTCTTCTAAAACCTCTGTATATTCTAACAAGATGGTTTAGAGCCGTATTTTTGAGAAAAAAACGAGTGATCTTTAGCCATCGTCTTCCTTGATTATTTGGCTCACTTCTTCGGCTGGGCATACACTACCAAGTGTAAGTTTCAACAGGCACTGGATATCATTACAGGAGACTGTACATTTCAAACAAAAGAAAACCAGGTAAAGATAGAAAAATGACAAAAATAGCTGATTTTTTAAAAAAATTAACAAAAATAGTCATTCTGAAAAAAATGGCCAATTTAAGCCGATTAAATACTCTACTGTCAATTGGGTATCCCAATTTGTAAGATACTCCATCGGTAGTTAGGTATTTCATATATGTAGTTAGGTATTTCATATATGAGATACCCCACCTGACAGTTGCGCATCTCATATAAAGTGAATACTTCACTGATTGATAATTGGATATCTCATCGGCCTAAAGTTGGCCAACTTTTTACAAATTGGTCATTTTTGTTAATTTTATCTAAAAATTGGCTAAATTTGTCTTTCACCCGTACCGTCCTGCAGAAAAAGCGCCAAGAAACAAAGTAGAAAAACATGTTGAAGAAGGCTGTACAACAAAACCAGGTCACATTTATTCAGAACATGGCTGGCTATACATTGACCTAAAGCCCAAAAACAGTAAAACTGAAAGACCAAAAACCTACTTAGCTTGGGATTCTATAAAAAGATTAACAGAGACTATCAGATGACCTGACATCAAAATTATCCTATTACCTAGTGAGTACATGACATTCAGCTTTAACAAACTCCATAATCAACTTGGCGGCTTCATAGGGCTTTTCCACATGTGGGATATGTCCGCAATCTGGTACTTGACGCAGTACTGCGTTTGCAAGATCACAGTGCAATCTCTGCATAACCAGAGTCAAGTAGCATGAGTAAATGTACCATTAAAAAGGTTTTTAGCTTGATGCATAACTTAGGGTGACGGACAAATTTAGCCTATTTTTACACAAAATTAACAAAAATGACCAATTTCTGAAAAGTTGGCCAACTTTAGCCGATGAGATACCCAACTGTCAGTGTAGTATTCACTTTATATGAGATACCGAACTATCAGTGGAGTATCCCATATATGAAATACCCAACTACCAGTGGAGTATCTTATACAAATTGGGATACTCAACTGACAGGGGAGTATTCAATCGGCTAAAATTGGCCACTTTTTTCGGAATGACTATTTTGATTAAAAAATTTCAAAGATTGGCTATTTATGTCATTTTTTCCTACTGCAACTAGGATACACAACTAGGGAAAGTACATACTACTGCAAGCTTGTTGTCTATAATTTGGTCATCTTCTCCCCAAATGATAAGCGTTTCATGCTTTACCTGCACGTGCACATACAGACGTAGCTATCACCAAAAGCATCAGAGATTCTTTGTACTATGAATGATTATGAAAATATGAAAGTAACAGGTACAAATGCAAAAACTCTCTACATCTTATGCACGGTTATCAGGACAAAATAATTTGCTTGATACATATTTTGGATAGTGACTGGTACGAAACACAAAAAACAGTTTCACGAGTAAAATCAGAACTTCGGAGGTTTGAGATAGTTTTACAATTGAAGTCTATTCAGAGAGGCAGCACAAGAAAAATTCGTTTGATTTATTATAGTACGTGCATAACAATAGTGCTTAGAAGACACAAGAATTAAATTGGTTCAGTCAAATAGGCGTCCCTCAAAAGGGCCCAGGAAAAAATATTTTTCACTATATTAAGAACAAAGGGGATTTTAAACACAAAACAGAATAGATTGACCACAACGTTTTCTGCACCACGAGATTCTCCCACTCTTAAAGTGCTAGATATAGAGAACAACCAGCCGTATCAGGAAACTAAATAGAAGTCTAGGTATTAAGTATGACACAACGTGTCCAGACAACCATTAAGCATTACATTAGAAACCAAAAGAAATTCCCGAATCAAGTCAAAGCTAGCAACAACTGCAAGCAGGGAAAGAATGATAGGTTAGCCTGGAACAAAAAAGAGAGGGGTGCAAAGTACTTCAGGAATCAAGCGAAAAGAGACTCCTGAATCAAGTCAATGCTAGCAACAAGTGCAAGCGGGGAAAGAGTGATAGATAAGCCCAGAACAAAGAAAAGAGTGGGTGCAGAAGTACTTGAGGAATCAAGCCAAAAGAACAGCACAAGCAGCAGAAGGATACATCATGGTTCAGGCAAAATAGAAATAACTTAACTGTTTGCGTATTAGATGGAAGGGGAGAATGTTCAAAATCAGATTTGAGTCATAAGTTACAAGGATCGCATGTTGTGCCAACTGGCGGGGTTTAGAATCGTGTATATAAACATGTGTCTGCGGTTGTGCTTGTGTTGTCAGAATTCTATACTTGTGTCTGATAATTATGCAATTTTTGATATACCAAAAAGCAAGCATCTACATAAACAATTTTAATTACAATTGAGATCTCTGTGAGAATAGACAAATGGCTATCTGAAATATTCAATAGATTGTGCATCACATGCTACTGCATTATAGCCTACAATTACTGTAAGAGACTTGATTTGGTCTGTAGTTGTAGACTCGATCCCATAACAAAAGAAACAAGTGTCCGATTCTAGGCAAATTAATCATATAACATTATATTAATATATTATTAAGAGAGAAGCTCAAGGTTCGACTACTCAAGCTAGTCGGCTACAAAACATAACATAAAATTCATTTGTTAAGTATAAATTTACACTATAAATTTATTATTGAATGAATACATATCATTCAATAAAACTATATAAATATAACAATAAAACAAACACTAATCAAAATAAAAATGCACTTGTTTAGATAAAATGAGAAGGGGGAAATGAAAAGAAAAGAGAGTAAATCCATAACTGAGGTGCATCCTATAGCCATGGAAAAATCCATACCTGTTTTATGAGTTTGCGAATATTATAACCCCCGCTGTTTATAAAATCTACTGTCGTATCCACCCACCAGGGTAACAGACAATGTAAACGTCCAATCTAGTAACACAATAAGAAAATGATTACGTGGCACTAAAAGCAAGGTGGAAACCTGATGAGAACAATAAAGAACAGAAACACAAGTAGTCTTTCAATTATATGTTCCAAGTAAGTAGGTACTTACGTGAGCCCAATCTAAGCAGGTATCAAAAGGTATACCGTTGAAAGTCAAATTAGTTGCATAGAACCGCAGCAGGACACTCTTCAAGAAATAAGCCTGCCAAGAGATATTAATGTATGAGTAATTCTATAATTTATGAAAGACTGCCAAGTATACCGATAAGTTACAATGAAATATACTCACCCCGGCATAGGCTACAGCCTTAGGCAACTTCGCGAGGTTTCCTGTACCTTCTGCATAAACACTTGCATCAATTAGAATCAGCTTTTCAACCTGAAAGAAAGATAGAAACACTTTAATAAAAAATTATGCTGCGGTAAATCTAACAACAGGGTCATAGTAACTTACAGCTTCAGGATGGTTGACTGCGAAGTCAATTGCAACAGCTGCTCCAAGGCTTGGTCCAACTAGTATCATAGGCCTTTTGATGTAGGATTTCCAAAACTACAAAACGGAAATACTGATGTGTTTCAAGATTCCAAAAACAATTGCAAAGTAGTGTGCATTCATATCAACCAAATCTTCCATGCAATGACTTGTAAATTTGGCCTGTGAAATGGATGCATATTCTATTATTCTGTACTATTCGACTAGCCATTCCACAAAAAGGCATTTTAAATAGTGTGATGTAGGTTTTAATGACTTACCTAATGAGGGGGAGAGTTATGTACCTGATAAAGATGATCACGCTTAGAATCCACAGTACATGCTGGACGACTTTCTAATACGTACAAGTACATATCAAACATGATAAGATTTAAAAGCATTTCTGATATTACTTATAATGATTCAATGTTAAATACAAAAACTTAAAAAGCATACCTAAATCAGAAAAACCCCAACCAAGAATGTCGACGGCCCATGTTTCCAAATTAGCATCCTCAAGCAACGGCAAGGTGTATCTCCACTCTAAACAGGAGCTGAGAAAAAAGAACCAATATACTACTGAGAATTATTTATCTCAGAAGATCAAAGTGCACTTAATTACCAAAAAAACAATATGAATGTGTGTAAATGTATTCCTGACCTGTCAAAACCATGTAAAAGAACCAGCGGATTTGTCTTAGCATGTACCAAGGGCCTCACACAACTACTCATTATAGGCCTGTTTAAGCCACTAAGCTACAACATTGAGATGGACTATTTGTTAGAGACGATTTAGATAAAAGCAACAACTATTACAATAAAATGTAGCAATGTTGAAGACAACTAAAGAATTGAGGTTAAAAAACAGAAATGCAACATCTACTGAAGTCAACTGATATGCGCTACAAGTCTTTTGACCTCTTCTAAACAATTCTGAAATACGCCTTAATTTAAAATTTAAAATGCATGTATGTGATATAGTTTTAAGCACATGTTTTGGTAAATGAATTATGACAAGTGACAACATGATTAGGATCAGAGTTACAAGATAGATGAAAAATTATATTATTAGACAACTTGAAAGTCTTATTTAACCTTACCTTTACATGTTAGGTGTTGTGCAGTCCTGCATTATTGAAACTACATGTTCCTAAAGACAGTATCTCATTCAGTCTTTGTGATAAATCTATATTCAAAACTGTTCCTAAAATGTGTTGTAACATAATATACCATTTATGAGTTTGAAAATCTTAACATTAAGAGCAAACATTTCCACAGGTCAGGGCCTCAGGGCATTCAAACAGTGTCAGAGTAATGCATATAGAATGTGGTATCATCGAAATAATGAGTTTAAATGACTTGTGCCAGGGAATTGTTAAATTCAGGGCTGTTTTTAACTTCCGGAGCAAAAAGCTGTGAAAAGACTAAATAACCCTCACATTGATTTTTCCTAGTAAAGTTGATGTGCATCGAGGGAGGGCAGTTTGATCTTTTCACAATTTATTTTGCTAAACATAAAAAACAGCTCTGGATTTATAATTTGACTTGAGAAAAGTAAAAAATTTAAACTTGCAACATTTAATTGCAAACTAAGAATAATGCACACTGTAAAAAGTTGTTGGAATTCACATACAACAAGTACATGGATACTATTCTATTCACAGATAAAGATAAAGGAATCCAATTAAAATAACTTACTACCAGATTTGCTCTTTAAATAATGTCCACATTAGTCCAACAAGTACAGCTTAGAGCCCCCCCCCACACTTTTAATTTAACTCTTATAATTAAAAGATCACAAAAAAACAAAAAATAATAGTAGTTTCGAGATTATGTATAAATCTTAACACAGCTCTAATAATTAAAAGATCACACAAAAGCAAAAAAATAATAACAGTTTCGAGATTATGTATAATCTTAACATTCATTTAGCATGACTTATTAATATACTCTTTATAAAACACTATTTAGGAGAAACACAATACCAAATTCATTTTCTTTTATCTTGGTTTATGTGTTTTGTTGGCTAATGTAGGCTATTGTGAGCTCGTGGGGTTTACCCGCACATCGGTCAGGTTCCTATGATAAAAAGAAATACCAAATTTTGATCATCGCCTTAATTAATTGTCACATTAAATATGGATTCGATTCCATACAAACACATAAATATATAAAATTTATTTCTTTAATTTAACTTTAATTTCGCCCAAAGTCAATTCTTTTTAACTACATAATTTAATAGTATTTATTTATAAAAAAACTCTGTCAATTCAATTCTCTGCAAGTACTAATTTAATATTTCATATTATTATTATAATTTCGATCAATGTTGAGCACGGATTATGAAATTGAACTTTCTTCAAATACTAATTTAATTATTTTTAATCTCGAACCCGTGAAAATATTAACTAGTTTAAATTAATAAATCCGTTAAAAATATCGAAGCATAGTATTATAAAATAGTTAGAAAATATATATTACTCTCTCGGTCCCAACAATTTTTCCGTCCCCAACAATACTTAACCCTTGTTAATAATATTTAAAATAACGTACTTTTATTCACTAATTTCACTGTATCATATTTACCTGCCTATTTTTTTCTTCGTATTTTCTTAATCTCCGTGTCCTAATCTTATCGAAATAAATGTATAGAGAGGGTCCAGAAGTTCACCTGAACGGGCAGTCTCTGCATTCTAGAGGCCATCTTCCGAGCATGTATATCTTTAACTTTCTCCACTTCTTTCGGAATAAACCACGGAAAGCTAATGCTGCTGTCTGCAACGGATACAACCTCAACGCGACGCCGTCCGGTCAACAAGTGTTTAGAAGCCGGTGGCGCAATGCCGCCTGTCGGTGGCACCATTACTAGCATTGCAGCAAAATGTGAATGTGAATATTTTAAGCAAAGAAAGAAAGGGTGGTGAAGAACAGAGTCACAAGCCAAAGTATGTGATGTTTGTAGGCTAAGGCTTGCACTTTGTAGACTGTGGTGCGATAAATAAAGTGTACAATGATGTGGACATATCACATGCCACGAATATTTGTACCACAACAACCCAACACATTTTTAGGAAAAGTTTTTTTTTTCGAAAGAAGGAAAAGTTTACCGTAGCGAAGAAGGTGTTTGTTGCTACGGTTGAATTCTTGTATCCTCGCGGGGAGTTCGACTGCGTATGTAATTAATTAGCACAAAATATATTTACTATAAATATTTTAGAGAAAACTGGGTATGAGGTCCAGGTTGATGTCAGGTATATTACCTAAAGTTATAACAATTTTTCATACAAATGCTAGATGCCATTTTTATAATAATTGAATCTCCCCATGTATTTATAAAAATATCTCCACATTGTATTTGTTTTAACCTCAGAGTTGTTACATCTTCAAAACATTCACTTGTATTATATTTGTTTTAATCTCAGAGTTGTTACCTCTTCAAAACAGCGGGGACGAGACGACATGACATACTACAATGATGAGGATGACCTCAGTGCCAACAATTTCAAATATTTTAATACGTTTGGTAATGTGAACATATATATCGATTATTTTTAAATTATTCTTATGAATCATAATTAGCAAAATTGAACATATGGAATATAAACTTCCCGGCTCGTATTTTTTTCTTAACATGGTATCAATTTTTTAGTAAGTTATTGCTAAAATTCAGTCAGAGTCATTTAGATTTTTTTAACTTCTTTTAGGAAATTATATAAAATTTAGATTATTTTTTGTGGAGATCATATTTTTATCGGAGACCACCTATATTCTGCAATCAAAACACAATAAAATATATTATTTTGTGAAGTTTGTTCTATGAATATCACTAATTCATTAAAATTGTTGAAAATCGTTTAAGTTTAATAAGTATAATGTGTATATTCTGCAATTTGAACAAATGTTCTGGAAATTAAACATGTTTCGTAGAATAAAACTTTTTGTGATGTTCTACATGCGGTATATGTAAGATTTTCAAGATTTTGAATAAAAAATTGATCTTTGTAGAACATTATTCGCAAAATAATACATTTGTAATGTTTTTATGCAAGATTTTAGTTGCAGAGTATAAATGGTCTCCGTGATCTGCAACAAAAAAGTGTTCTCCATAGAACTTGACTCTATTTTTTATTTATATATTTTTGAATAAAAATTTAACACGTGTTTTTTTCTTAGCTTTTAAATTTTAGTTACTGTTTCACAAAGAAGCGTAAATTGTTTTAAGTTTTTGCACCTTCCATTCTAAAATTTCTTATTAGCCAGATATGTTTTTAAAATTTCTTAAATAACTGTGGTTTTCAGAAGAAAAAAAGAAGTTAAATAACTGTTTATTAACTAGCACTATCTACTATCTAAAAATGAAATCCCAATAATCTCTTTTTTTTATCGAACTACACACATGTCAAATTTGTCATTTTGTGTGATCCAGCTCCCATTTAGCCATCTTGAAAGTTCATATAATTGCCTGCCTCCGGGCTTACTAGAAGTCCAATTTGCCTCCCCTAGGCTCAATCTATCATGAAGCTCATCTGAAATTGTCATTTGCCATCATAATTAACCCGGAATCTTATTTTATCGTTTGTATTAGAAAATGAGAAGTTTGAGACATATAAAAATATTTTATATATGTTCTTGAAGAAATTTTCGGAAATTAATGATTGTAAGGATTGTTCCCTGTAACGAGTACTCAAATTTTTATGTTTGGATTTAAGGTATTGTAATTTGTAAGACGAAGTCATGTTGACGGTCCTAAGATTAAATTGTATGATAATCAATATTTGTATTATGTAATTGTATTCATTTAGTCTGTAAAAATGTTTAGTAGATTAGAGTAAAGGGTTTTTCTGTGAACAGTTTAAGCTTAGGAATAAATTTTGGAAGAATATTAAGTCATTATCATGTCACAAAGAAAAGATTTAAAAGTTTGGAGTTGAATACTGTTGTTATATGAAATATGTTCTAAGTCAAGATATCGACAAGTTACGGATCAATGTAAATCGAGAAGTCATTCGAGGAGTCCAAAATGAAAAGTCACATATCAATGTATATCGAGAAGTCATTCGAAAAGTGCAAAATAACTTGTAGAGAAGTCCAAAATGTCTTATAGAGAAGTCTCAAATATATCGAAAAGTCAAATGGAGATGTAGAGAACTGAAGATATCGACAAGTCAAATGAAGATGTAAAGAACTGCAGATATCGACAAGTCATTTCTGCAGGTAGAGATCTCAGAGATATCGACAAGTCAAATGGAGATGTAGAGAACTCGAGATGTCGACAAGTCAAAAGCTTATATCGAGAACTGGAAGATGTCGACAAATCATTTTACATGTCGAGAACTCAAACACCTCGATATGTCATTTATTCATGTCGAGAACTCAGACACCTTGATAAGTCATTTACATATGTCGAAAACTATAGACCTCGATAAGTCATTTACATATATCGAAAACTAAAGACCTAGATAAGTCATTTACGTATGTCGAGAACTAGAGATCTCGATCAGTCATTTATATATATGTCGATAACCGAGACATATCGATAAGTCATTTTACTTATCGAGATGTCACTTCTCTGCAGAATCAAAAAGACTTCTCGACATACTATTCATTCATTGAATTGGAAAGTCTACAAAAGTAGGTTGAATAATACAAGATTAAGGGTCAATATTTACTGGACAAGGATGTTCACAAACCTGCAAGATTCTGCACAGATTTGCTATAACCAGAAAAGAAAATAGACAAGATTGCTTTAGAAATTGGTTTAGTACATTTTAGTGCAAGTTTTGTAAACCTGTGTTGAAGATTTTCTTATATTCTCTGATGATAGAAGCTGAGTTTTTATTATTCAATAACACAATAGTTAATCAACTTATAAGAATTATACCCCGACAAACAAAACTTATATGAGTTATACTTGCGATTATTATAATTTTATATAATAAACAGATAATCGAGAATATTTTACGTTGTTTGTATAAATAAATCTAGAAAATTATCCGTGTCTCGCACGAGTTTTTATACTAGTTATCATTAATAGGGCATTCGGGAATTTTTTTTTGTAATATACTACTAGTTGATACTCCCTCCATCTCAATTTAATTGTACTTTTACACGTAATTTAAGATACATTGACCGCATATTTTCATAAATTATTTTTCAAATTTTCTTTTTGTGAATAAAATTTTAAGATTTAAACTTTATCCAAAAAAAAAATATAATAATAATCAAAAGGAAGTGGACATGCACCTTAAAATTTCCTATTCTTCGTCCTAAGGTTAAAGTGAACAACTAATTTGGGATTAAGGGATTATTTAGTACTCCAAGTGCGCCAAAACGAAATATAAAATTCAAAAAAATCAGTAAGTTTACTCAGATCATACTTCGCACATCTTCTATCTCATTATTTCATTTTGAGAGAGAGAGCTATGGAGGCACAGCATTGCCGTACAGTCCCTGCTTCACAACGCGTCAGCGATTTCAGTTTCGATTTCAAATCGGTACTCATCGTCATCGCTATAGTTACAGCACCACTGGTGATCATCACTCATTTCTCGAATATTACTCTTTTCTTCGTGATCATGTACTTTTCTATTTGCTAAATGTGATCGAAATTTATTCGTTAATTCGTTACGTGTTTGCTTAGTTATGTAGTAACAGCTCGTCTCTTATAATCCATTAATTTCGACTAAAATTGTTATTGTGTTTACTTCGATTCATTGTTTCAGATTTATCAATTGATACTATTAACTTGTGTATTACTTGTAATTCGAAACTGTTATTGTTATTAATTTATCTTCATAACATTTGAGTGAGTTCGAATGTTTGTGTGTGTGCGTGTGCGTGTTTGATTCACTATCAGCTATTGTTTGCTTTTTATTCGATTAGTGTTGATTTGTAATTATGTGTTTGTTACAAGTTTGATCCGGTATTGTCACTCGTAATTGGAGTAATTCTGATGGAACTCAGTGTTACTTTCCGAATTTGAAGCATGATGCATATTTATTTAGGTTGACCTTAAGTTTGTATATGCTTAGTTCAGTTGAGGAGGCAGATAAATGCGTGCGTGTGTGTGTGTTTTTTCGATTCACCATAAGATGTTTCGTGTTGATCTGTAATTATTTGTTTGCTACAAACGAGAACTGAATTTCGGAGTAGTAATTGGTAGAGATCTGTAATTCTGATGGATCTCAATGTTACATGCTAAACCTGAAGCGTGATGCATAATTAATTATGTAGACCTTAAGTTCTTAAGTTTGTAATGCTTAAGATGTTTCTTCCAGTAGTGTTGATATGTTATTATTGTTTGCTACGAACGAGAACTGAATTTCACTCGAAATTTAGCATATTGTAATTTTGATTAATCTTAATGTTACTCTGCAATTCTTAAGACATTTACTGTATGTGACCTTAGGTTCTTTAATCCAATATAAATAGCATTTGTGTCCACTTGTTTCTATCAATTGCCTGTTTCACAAGTAATATCAGAAGTGGAATATCAAAATTCACGCCGTTTGTGTGTTTATGGTAAAGAATACAACTAAAGTCTGGTTACCAGTAGTTGTAGTAGTATGAGGCTTGGAAAGAGAACCTCTAGAGTTTAAGATTTGCTCATTATGCCTCTCTGAGTGCCCAATAATGCGATAACATCACCTATATAACTTTTTGGTACTATCCTCTTGCTTTAATACCTTTTAGTGTTGATAGTTGCAACTTGCAAATAAGCTTTGGCCTCGCATTATATGATTATTTTGAAAGGTGAACAGCAACATGAAAGCTAGTACCTTCTTCGGATTAGCATTAGTTCATTATATTCCATGATGTTCTGTCTCTCTCTTATGCAATAGGTACATAATTGAGATGAAAAGATACATAGATGAGCTTAACTTTTTGTTGCACTCTGCACCAGTCTCTGACATCTGAAAACTGCTTATTGCTTACCATATCATTGCTAGTTGCTATACAATCTAAAACTTTGCAAGAGCCTGACAAGCTGAAAGTAACTGTCCCTATAAACTTAATTACAGTGTTTTACTAAAATCCCTCGTCATTTGTAGGTTTTGGCGTCAACATCAGCAGGTAGCATATCAATTGTCCACCAGGTTCCAGAAGGTCATGTTGGAGCTTACTGGAGAGGAGGTGCCCTGCTACAGACTTTAACAGAGCCAGGTCTAATTTTTTAGCTCTTTACTAGTGAGGAAAACATTATTTTCGCTGTTACTTGGGAGGATCTGTATACAATTGCTTGTTTTTATGATTTTGCTAGTCATCTGAATCTTTTTAATATTGGAATTACAGGTTTTCACCTAAAGCTGCCTCTGATAACCCAGTTTCATCCCATCCAAGTGACCCTTCAAACTGATCTGGTATTCCTGCTTTTATCCAGGATAAATATTATTCATGAAACTTTGAATAGGAAGTCTACTGTATTTAATTTTATGGTTAATTACATACCAAGTTTTATGCTAAGTTGCCAAATATGGTCATATATCAACTTCAGGCGAGAAACATTCCATGTGGGACTAAAGGTGGCGTCATGATAAGCTTTGAGAAAATAGAGGTATTTACTATTCCTCTGTAATTTTTTCTCTGTTTGACACAAGTTAAGCCATTTTCTTATAACCTAAATTTTGGCAAATTTCTTACTTGACGTCTTCATTCTGGTTTCTGCCATCAGGTTGTTAACCGCCTTCACAAGGATTATGTGTTTGAAACACTGCAAAACTATGGTGCAGAGTATGACAAGATATGGATCTATGACGAAATTCATCACAAGATCAATCAGTTCTGCAGTTCTCATTCCCTTCAGCAAGTCTATATTGATGTATTTGATCAGGTAATTACTGACCAATCCTAAATCTGAAGCAATTGTTTCTTAGAATTTCAGAAGGATTAACTTATTTATTGCTTAATCCTTGAATGTGAAGGACTAGTGTACTTGTGTGAAGTCATTGCTTTGATCTCTCATTGGAAAGGACTTAATATTACAATACTATGCGCCTATGCCGACCCACATCTCCCGAAATCACTTTATTGCGGACTTTATGCTCTTAATATGTATTTTCCACATAATAACTCTAGTGATATCAGGTTTCTCAAATTTTTGGTTTGCTTTCTGAGTAATTTGCCTCTACAGTTGATCCCTTTCTAGCAACTCAAACATTGGTCAATTTTTCAGATTGAGGAGGTGCTGAAAGAGGCTCTTCAGGCTGACTGCAGACACCATGCTCCGGGTATTGAAATCCTAAGTGTGCACGTTACAAAGCCGGCTATCCCAAACAATATTAGGCGGAGTTTTGAACTGATGGAAGAAGAACGCATCAAGGTACTTGGGGTTCACTAGGGGTAATACTTTGCCTATTCATTATCACCTTAATAGGTCAAGAGTAAAGTAACCTGCTTCTTAACTTCTTTCAAAAAGCATCCTTTCTGTAACATTCATTAGTATTATCCACTTAATCTAGTAATCGTCAACTCAAGTAAGTTTATCTGTACAACCCATCTATCCTACTAGCAGGACACTATGTTTAAGGATGCTTTTCTATTCTTCAGCCATGAACAAGTATACCATTTACAGCTAATCCTTGTGTTTTAGGTGATTATCTTAAATTTTGGGATGGGGAAATCGAAGATTTGGGTAGCTTCTATCAGGTTCATTTATGTTTTCTATGCAGGTGTTGGTTGCCGAGGAGCAACAGAGAATGACTGAAAAGGTGTCAGAGACTGTGAAAAAGATGGCTATAAGTGAAGCTCAGAAAAATGCACAAGTTAGCATGATCCAGATGGAACAGAAGCTCGCGGAGCAGAACAGTATAAGCAAGCAAGAGGATATCAGAAATGCGATATATCTTTCCAAGGAAAGGAGCATTGCAAATGCTGATTTCTTCAGGTTAACATTCTTTACCCTGTTACATAAGTACATATAATATCAGAATCAATTTATCTAGTAAAGTCTACTTCTACATGTCTCGCATTTTCAGAATGATAAGAGAAGCAGAAGCCAACAAGCGGAAACTCACTCCTCAATTCCTGGAGCTCAAGTTCATCGAAGCAATTGCTAACAACTCCAAAATATTCTTTGGCAACAAGGTTAATTTCATCTCTCTCTATTTACAGGTACTCTCTCTGTTTATTTCTGATGAGCAACTGTATTTAGCAGGTACCCGGCATGATTTTCGACCAGAGACTTCTTGGAAACTTTTTCCAGGACGTTCCGAATTAAACCAACTCGGAAGCTTAGGGCATTCTATCAGTTCAATGTGGTGATACTAAGCAGTCAAGCACTATGTACATAAACATTGACTGTTAATTCTTATGTTTTCATCAACTTGATGCTATATACTAATACGAGATGAGAGCTCTGATTTTAAAGGTCATAAAAGTTAGAAGTATCCTGTATCAGCTATACTACTCTCTTAAGGGCTAATTAGAATAGGGAGGAAATCGGCCTATTTTTCAAAAATCGCTCAAAAATCAGTCAAAAACAATTGTCCAATTTAATTGATTTCCGTTAAATGGCCGATTTTTTTAAAAATCTTCCGATAAATCGCAAATCGGTATCTAACCGAATAAATTCGATTTACGAAATATGTAAGACTAATGGACGTGTTATTATTATTTGGTCATTTTTTTATGTTGATGACTGTGGGCTCCTTGAGACTCTGCCAAATACTCCCTCTATCCCTCCCAATTGTTATCGTTTCGGAAAAAGTGTCCGACCCGCATTTTAAGATAAATAAAAAACATAATTCTATAACTTTTTTTAAAAAATTTCTTTTTCTGAATAAAAGTAGAATGTTTAAATTTTTATTCAGAAAAATAATTTTTTTAAAAAAGTTAAAGAAGTATACTTTCTCTTTATCTTAAAATATTAAAATACATGTCAGACACTCTCCCAACAAACGATAACAATTGGTTGGGAGGGAGGGACGGAGGGAGTACAAAGTTTAGTCTCGAAAATGAAATAAAATATTTAAAATGTTAAAAAATGGGTGATTAAACAAAATTTATATGTAAGTTATATTTTAGTTAAGAGTCTTATTATGTAGGTATTATTTTGTCATATATTTTGGTTATCGCCCTTACCAAATTCTTCCATAATTTTTAAATATAAAACTATCAATTTTTTTAAAGAAAAAATTATCCTGTCCTGTCTGGGTGTATGACCCTTGACAACTCATCAATACTTGCACGTTAAAGAAAACTATTCGCAGATTCTGAAAGATTCTGCAGATTTAATTACTCCAATTTGGGTTATTTTAATTCAACAAAACAAAAATCCCAGTTGCTTCTCCTTCACTTGTGCAATGGTGGGTGTTGATTCTTAGCTGTAAATCTGTGAAGTGGCAGAATCAAAGTTCTGCTCTGAGCCATGGTGAGTAACATTTGGGTTTTGTTTCTTTATAATTCTGAAGTTATTTGTTTTGGTTATTTTATGCTTGTGTTCATTCTTGCTGCTTCTTGTTGGATACTTATGCTTTTATTAGTCAAACTTATGCATAATAAATCACTAAAAGCAGTCACTTAGCATATACTATTTTTGATTTTTGGGTCGAAATGTGGATCACGACTAGGGGCCCCGCTGCCAATATGGTATTATGTTAAGTAACCATCTTATCTAAAAGACTAAAACTTAAAGATGTCAGAGGAAGACTCCGGATCTTAAATTATATTCTAACTAAATTTATGCTTATAATTTATGGTTACTTGACATGATATTATTGTTGGATACATTACTTATTATGCTTTTATTAGTCAAACTGCTTTTGCATAATGAATTACTAAAAGCAATCACTTAGCATATACTATTTTTCAATTTTTGGGTCGAAATGTGGATTACAAACGCCTAGGGGCCTTGGTGTCTATAGAGTCGTCTACCAACCCGAGCTCTGATATGATATCATGTCAAGTAACCATCTTATCTAAAAGACAAAAACTTAAACATGTCAGAGGAAGACTCCGATCTTAAATTATATTCTAACTAAATTTATGCTTATAATTTATTTAGGATCTTTTTGGAATTCTATCTGTGTCTAATCTTCCAGTAGACTGGAGTTTCTCTACTGGTTTGAAAATGTATGTGGTGGAGAGCAGAGGCGGTGCCATTGCGTGCATGTTGCTTTCGCTATTCCTCTTGGGTACCTGGCCTGCTCTTTTGACCCTCCTGGAAAGACGAGGCCGTCTTCCTCAACATACTTACCTTGATTATACTATCACCAATTTTTTAGCTGCTGTAATCATTGCTTTCACGTTTGGGGAGATTGGCGAAAGCACAGCTGAAAACCCCAACTTCCTCATACAACTTTTTCAGGTTAGTTGAATATGTAATCGATAATTGCGTTATGAATTAGTGCCTGTTTAGCATATTTATTGGTCGTATAATTCCTGTTATGGTTATTTGATCGTTGTTCACTTGTGATTATTCATTTGAATGCGAATTTGAACTATTGACAGACTTGATAGATCCCTCTTACTGCTAATTTTTTTTAATGTTGTTCAAGTAAACTATGAAATAGCAGCTTATGCTAACAAATAATGCCCTGCTGTAACCAACCGTGAGTACAAAAAATCAAGGGAAGATCATTGATGGTAGTCTGGAGCATTAACGGTGTGCAGGATAGCTGTATCAATTAATCTCATATCTTCTTTTTAATAAGGGTAATAGTAATACTTGTTGTAGGCCTTTATGATGGCTTACTATCCTTGTTATAAGTTATACCTCCTGTTTTATTTTATAATGATATGATAATTTTCGGAATGGCAATTGTGAAATGCAAAAATCATGAAGTACATGAAAGTACTACATCGATGATAATAGGTCATAGTGGAAAGTTTGACATGACGTTTGCTTTGCGTTGTCATTTTTTTGTTATTTCCCCACATGGTTGTTTTGCCAGCTTCTTTCAGTTTTAGAGTTATTATTGCAGGTTAACTGGCCAAGTGTTTTGTTTGCAATAGCTGGTGGGGTGGTCCTTAGTCTAGGGAACCTCTCAACACAATATGCTTGGGCAATTGTTGGCTTATCAGTAACTAATGTGATAGCTGCAAGCATAACTGTGGTTGTAGGTACCATTATGCTGGACTGGTTATTCGAGGATCAAGCTCAATTTGTAAAAGTTGCTGAATGATTCAGAAACTTTACTTGCTGTTTATCAATTGATGCAGGAACAACTTTGAACTATTTCCTCGATGACAAAATCAATAATGCTGAGATTCTTTTCCCTGGAGTCGGATGCTTCCTGATTGCTGTTTGCCTTGCCTCAGGTGTTCATGCATCTAATGCAGCAGATAATGAAGCAAAACTTAAAACTTTAGCAAATCGTATGATAGAGGAAATTGGGTATAACTCTCCTCACATGCTAAATATTTAAAAAAAATTATATATTGAATTAACAGCAGGTAGTTAAGGTCATATTATGATTGACAAATAAAACAATTAAAAGGATAAAAAGAAAAAAAAATCGGTTTCACTGAAGATGCACTTATATTTGAAATAGACCGTATTTATATATATTGGCATATTATAGAGTTATGATGTCAACATTGAACAATTTTTTACAGGGACTTACAAGTTCCCCTTTTTGAAGAAACTTGTCTGATATCAGTTGGAAGAGATAAAGAGAATGTTTTTGGCATGACAGAGAAAGCAAAAGTTGGAACGGCAGACTTTCTTTTAGAAATTGAAAGCAGGAGAGCAATAAAGGTTTGTTTAAGCTTCATTTTTTATTAGTCATTTCCTGGATAACTTGTACCTTCTAATCTGAGGTCCCGGTGCATTTCTGCATCAAAATGTATATGATGTGTGCTAGATTTTAATCTCTCATTTTTCCCGCAAACTCACCACTTCGTTTTATGAAGACTTTTTCTTGATTTAAGGGATTTCTTGATCTGGTTTTTTAAACTGTTGTAGCATGATCGGATAATTTCAGCAATGTGCTGCTTGACCTGGTTGGTAATACTTTTAGGCTTGAATCCTTCTCCGTATAGAGCATTGTCGATTTGTTAAATTTTTTACATTTATTTTGAAAGTTGGTAGCATATCATACATTTCCATATGTATAAGATCATATGATCCTTTTCATATGAGTACTCTGCTAGCTGGTTTCTTGTGTTCTCACAAAGATGTCGATTTCTGGAGGGGGCTAGCGGGTGCCCGTTCCCCACCATTTCATTTTGGTCTACTGAGTAACTAATTATAATTTTTAGAAATAATGGAACGTTCATTTTGGAATTGTTCCCACTTCCCCCACAAAATATACATTCATGTGAAAAAGCCAAGAAATTATTTGGTGTCTTTTGGTCTAGTACTCCCACAAAACTACAGCTCTCATCTGTTTTATGTTCGGTTTTCTAATCTTATTCACTCTATTGTTCTATATATACAGAACGTATTATAATTCGTCTCTTAATTCAAATTAATTTTTTTCTATTGTAGATTGCACTACAAATCAACCACGATTTGCTATAAAATTAATTTTTTGGTATCCCCAGACAGAATTTTTTCTGGCTTTGTCACTGACTTGTGGTGACACTGTTTTTAGGTATTTGGGAGGAGCACCTATATTGGTTTAGGCATAACTTTCCTTTCAGGACTTTGCCTTTCTTTCTTTTCTCCAGCATTCAACCTAGCAACAAATGACCAATGGGACACTTTGAGAGAAGGTGTCCCTCACTTGAGTGTGTACACAGCATTTTTCTGGTTCTCAACCTCTTGTTTTGTGATAGCCATCATTCTGAATATCAACTTATTATACCGACCTGTTTTGAACTTGCCTCGATCATCATTCAAGGCTTATCTCTCAGATTGGGACGGAAGAGGTTGGGCGTCACTGGCTGGACTTCTTTGTGGCTTTGGAAACGGTCTCCAATTTATGGGAGGCCAAGCTGCTGGATATGCAGCAGCAGATGCCGTCCAGGTAAATTTGCTAACTTTGTATCTTCCAAGTAGTGCTACGGATGTAGATATATCCCTAAATTCTTGCGCGTAATTTTGAAGTTCAGACAGTGGAAGTATTATGAACAATCAGTCAATCTGTTTCAACTGATAAATGTAACTCATGACAGGCTTTTCCACTTGTATGCACATTTTGGGGGATTATACTTTTTGGAGAGTACCGAAGGTCATCAAGAAAAACCTATATATTGCTTAGTAGCATGTTGTTAATGTTCATAATCGCAGTTGGAGTTCTCATGGCATCGTCTGGGCAACGGCGATGACTGTGTACTTGTATAATTTGAGTAAATTAATGTATCAGGTTTAGTAAGTTATGATGTCATGTCTGTAGGATTCCTTCTGGCTTCTGTAAAAAACACAAAAAGTAACAGGCAGATTGCTGTAAACAAATTCTTATGTACTAAACAAATAGTTTAGAGCTAACTGAGCTATTTCAGCAAACTTCTAGGGTCTCAACAGAAGTGTAAAAATTAACTTTTTGTTTCTATAAGAGTAACATTCTTTTGTAGTGGAGGCTTGATCAAGAATATCAAACCTGAAATAGACATCTTGCATAACAGGCTGCATGATATGAATAGGATTTGAGATTTGATGAAAAATGTTACTTCAATCAACAATAGTAGTTATGGTAATGATGAATTATGATACTTTTTTTTGAATTATTAGGCTTATATGTCGTACGAATGAGTATCTGTTTTAACAAATTTCGGCGTAAACGAGAATCGATTTCTGAAATGACAAGAGATAAACCCTTAATTAACGACAATAGCATTAGTATTGGCTTTGAGTACAGTAGATTAACTAAGAATAGAGTGAACAGGGCACATTCTTACTTTACCATTTCACCATTTTCTTGATATCACACTTATCTCATTTGCTTAAATTAACTCAGTACAGGACCACATTTGTGCAGTAAACTGGTTAAGATTCTAGGTAAAACACCCAAAAGTGCTTATAGTTAGATCTCAATGATTCAAACAAGCTCTACTTTTGAGGAATGGTTGAAAATAAGCACCTCCACCGAAAGAAATTTCTAACTATTCACAAGTTTGAGTAAACCAAACAACTGGAAACTATTGTCTTACATTAACTTTTCATATGCCAGTCTCTCTTTCAGCTTCAAAGTCTTTGTACAATGTTGCCAGCTACAATTTCATGGCTGATCTTAAACATTTTGCTATTACTCTCTGATGTTAACCCTGTCGATGCCACTCCTCCTGGCCTCTCGCGCAACAGTACATGTCATGATGTTTGTGGTTCAATCCCTATAAGATTTCCCTTTGGATCAGGCTTTGGCTGTGGCCACCCCGATTTTGGAAGAACAATAAGATGTAGTAGCTCTGGAACACTGCAGTTCTTAACTAGCACTGGCATTTATACGATAACCTCAATTGACTACTCGACCAACAATCTGGTACTTCATGACCCTTTCATGTCAACTTGTGCTGCAATGCAGAACTCGGGAAGCTTCTGTTTGGACCCCATAACACCATTCAGATTTGTCGAGCAAGATACTTTTGTTTTGCTAGGATGCTCTACAACCTCTCCTTTGTTTGATGCTAATGAGGATCTATGTGATACAGGGTCCGGTTTGCATATGTGCAGAGGCTTGTACTCTTGTAAAGGAGTGACAGGCATTGGACTGGAACCAAATGCACCAATCTCTACTTGTTGTGTTTATGACCCCCCGTTTGCTGTTAGTACTAGTGTTGCTAGTATTGGTGTGGATCTTCCTAAGCTGCAATGCTCGTCGTATGCATCAATATATGGTTTCGGGGGAGATGAAGGAAATCCAATGAAATGGCAATACGGGATCTCTCTGCAGTACAATGACTCTTACTACTCTGATGAGACATGCAAGAATTGTGTAACAAGTGGGGGAATGTGTGGTTTCTCTGGCCTAAATCAGTCGTTTGCTTGCATTTGTCGTAATGGCATGAACACGACTTCAAATTGTTTTGGCCGAGGTTAGTTCCTGAATCCTGATTACAACTACATTTCTGATACATATGAATGATCAATATTAGAGCTGGCAATTTGGTACACGACACGTGAACACGACACGAAAAATATGGATATGAGTTTTAATTTTTGGTACACGAAACACGAATGTACACGAATACGAAATTACTCGATAGATTTGTGTCGGATTTGAGTTTCAATTTAGGTACACGAAAGTACACGAAATTACATGAGATACATATATTTATAAATTAATATATATAACACATGCATATATTTATGTATATAATATAAATATAATATAAATATTTACAAGTTTTTATAGAATACTATGTAAATATATATATAATTATATATACACTCTCCATATTTCATTAAATTATACATTAAAATAGATTTTTTTATATATTATATGTATATATATATATTATATTAATTTTTTATTTAATATACACGAAAAGTACACGGAAAGTACACGACACGATTTGAATCGGATATGGGTTTCACATATGGGTACACGAAATCATTTCGGGTCGGATATGAGTTTCATGTTTACATACACGAAACATGAAATTACACGACACGAAAGTACACGACACGACCCGATTGCCCGCTCTGATCAATATCCTATTTGAGTTCTGATGTATCGGTTAAATGTAATTAGGGTACGCTTGGAACGGGAGCTGGAGACTCAAAATGCAGACCATAACAAGTGTAGGAGGTACAGAAAACGCAACACAGTTCGTTTTTCTCTCAACTTAAACATTAACCATTAGCTGAAAAAATTCTTTAACAAAGAAACCTCATAAAAACCAGGGCCGGGGCAAAAAATCTGAAAATGCATATAAATATATATAAAGTATTAATATTTCCAGGCCTTGTGTGATGACTCACCCCACGCTCACTCATCGCCTTCTACTTTCAGCACCTTATGCGTAAAGCAGATATATTGCTTTTCACCTGATTAGCTTTCAGTAGCACTAATCTGTATGCTCTCACTTCTCAGGAATCTTGATTTCAGTAATGCTGTGTTTTCCGTGAAGCACAAAGACCCCGCAAAAGCAAAAACTACTACTAGCAGAAGGGTTCTAGATACTGCCAAGTTCCGAAAACATCTATTAATCTAGTATACTTTGTCCGATCAACGCTTGCTCATCGAAAGCAAGCGTTGATACGAGAGAAATGAAGTTATAGTTTCTCTGTTGAAATTACGAAAGCGTTGATACGATTAATGCGGAGCATAATGTCTGGTTCATAACGAAAGGATCAAAATAGCATTCTGGGAACGCCTGAACATATTCATCAAGTTGTTTCAGTTTCATAGTGTACCAATATCTTCAACCAACACTAGTTTTTTACATTTTGTTACACTGACAGGAAAATTTTGAAAAAATTCAAATCAAATTTGATCGAACCAAGACGGCAAGACCGACCTGATCCAAACCGAAATCGAATTAATAATACGAAAACGAAATTAAAACCAACTCGATTCGGATCCGATCAAAACTAATAACTTGGCAACGAACTTATAAGTTACTTATGTTTTATAAGTCCGTAACCGCTTATCAACGAATTTTTGTCGACCCAACTTATAAGTTGAATTTATAACTTATAAGCTGAATTTATAACTTATAAGCTGATCAGTTGAATGTTAGTAATGACGTACTTTTCCTCAACTTATTTTGATTTTTCGCTTATTTATTAACCTCAATTTTAAAATATGTATTTTTAAATGTTAACCAAACCTAAAATTCAAGAATTAAGATAATTATATTAAATAATTACTTATTTTAGTTCATTTAAGAAAAAAAATATCTGACTTATAAGTAAAATTATTCAAACACGTATTTAACTTGTAAGTATTTTTCTACTTTTCACTTATTCATTTTAAGTCGTAAGTTACTTATTTTAAGATTACCCAAACGGACACAAATATATCATACTACTTGGTAGTTAATCCGATATACTAAATTAAATTAAAAAATTTCGGTAAGTCCTTTTCTTACTTTTCAATTCATCATTAATAATTATAAAATATATTTTCTCCATCCCACTTATTTTTTTACAGTTTTTTCACGTGTTTGACACGTATTCTATATTCCGTAGTTTATTTTGGAAATTATCTTTCTTGTATAAAAATTTGAATATTATATTTTTATTTAAAAATTAAAAAATTGCACTATTACATCTTTCTAAGAGATTAAAAATAGGTGTCGAGTCTCCGTCCCGCAATATAAGAATTGGGTTTGACGAAAAAAGGAGTATTAATAACTTTTATTAATAAGCGAAACCTCTTTCTTGGTTTCAGGTACCACCACTTTTGTTTTCGCTTTTTATGATTCATGTTATAACTCTAACTTTAAGCGTATTATTTTTATCACTGTTGATTTCTATATGACTTACAATTCTATCTATATTATTTTTAACCGTTTTTTCTTTATTAATAAACTTTTTAAGTGATACTTTGTTTTCACTTATTTTTTGATTATATCACCTTTTGTTTTCGGTTTTCTTTTTTGATTCCTATATGACTTATAATTCTATATATAATATTTTACCCGTTTTTCTTCATTAATAAACGAAACCTTTTTTAAGTAGTACCTTGATTTCACTTATTTTTCAGTTCTACCACCTTTTGGTTTCAGCTTTTACGATTCATGTTATAGTGTATTATTTTTGTCCTTTTTTATTCCTATATGACTTATAATTCCATATGTATTATTTTTACTCTTTTTTTTTAAATTTTTCTAAGGATAATTTTATTATTATGTATTTTAATAAAAAGTTAAAATAAATTTTCTAATCATTATTTAATATTAATATTTTGATCTCGACCCGTGCTTGGCATACTAGTAGTATATATTAATATAAGGGAAGCTATTTCTCTGTAATGATGTGAAATGCGTATTTTATCCATAAAAATAGTGTCCCTACTAAATTCCTTAAAAGAAAAAAAAAAGACCCAAAATTTATCATTGTTTGTGGTCACTCAATCTGGAAAGGCAGGTGAAGAAATCAAAACTAGTCTACACCCACCCTGTAGCTGCTTACCTGTCCTCATCACCCCTGTATATATTTTATTATTATTTCCGTCTCATTTTATTCGAACCATTTACTTATTTTAAAAATGAATATTTGATAATACCATTTTATTAAAAAAATAATTTTATTTAAGCAAATAATTTTATTTTAAAATATAAAATATATAACAATAATTATCAATTTTTTGACAAATATAACCAATAACCTTACAAATGAATAACCGTTCTCATAAATTCTCGAGAGCTAGTATCTGTACCCAGGACATGAGAATAGAGAAGATAAACTCTTAATCACTTCAGTTATGCAATCGTATTCAACAAAAATCATGGCTAACAATAACTTTAATATTCCTGTCTCAAATTTAAGATCTTTGATCAGTTTATAAGATCAACAAATCACGATCTTTTATATAAAAATATACAACCAAAATTATTATTAACAATAACTTTAACATTTCCGTCCCACATTGAATAAATTTAAGATCTCTGCTCAGTTTATAAATAAGATCATGATTTATTTGGACATCAAATCACATCTTTTTTTCATATATGCGATGTACTTGAAAATCAACAAAGTTTGATGAATACGTCATTAGATTTCAACTGATTTTGAACTCGAAATACCTAATTTTTAAAAAAATTAAAATTTAAATCAAATTATTGCAATAATAATTTTAAAAAAAAAACATAAGTGGCTAATTCATTTTGAGACGGAATAATAACAACTCAATACACTACCCTCTACTTCTATTTCCGAAAATTTCCAAAAACGTGAGCTATATCTTATACTAATAATTATAACAAACATATAAACCTCGGGATCGATTCGTACCAAACACATAATATTACACAATTTCACAATCTTATTGATGGACTGAATGCTTGTTGTGCCTCTGTTATAAAAAAAAGAAACAAAATCTAAGTCAAGTACTCCTTTGCGATCTAGAATAATTTGTGTGAAAAAAAAGACCCAAGTGCATTGCTGGTATTAAGTAATATGCATTAGAAAAGCAAATCAAATTTTCTTGGTGACTTTTCATATTTTCTGATTACTGGAGAAATACTCTGACTACAGCATAAGTAAATTCTGATGAAAGATGTGACTCATTTACACTGAGAAGCCTCTTATCTAATGATGCTTAAAAAGATGCACAAAATTAGCACAAATTTTGAGGCTGACACTTGCACAGTTCACTCATAAGACTACCTCATCAGATGAGAGAGAGTTTAAGCATGTTTCTCAGATTACTGATTTATTACTGAGATATTAATGATGCTTATCCGACTTTAATCCTTACATGAGTATTTGTTTTCACACACTCATATTCCATGTAAATAATGAAAAATTATGTGGTGATAAATTTATCTTTAATGAACAGTTAAGTATTAAGTCTGAGGACATATTCTGATTCTACTCTACAGATTAAACTCTGAAGACACCAGTCAGAATTTGCATGGAGTATTACAAAAGAAAAATAAATCATTATCTTGTCTTAAGAGTCAAATTCTGATGACTGTTATATTTTTATGACAGTTAAATTCTGATAACCGTTAAATTCTAATACAATCAAATTCTGATGCTTACGTGTTATATGTTCATTGGTTGACTTATTCGTGATTTTTACTGTAACAGTCATATTTTCAGAAAATAATTAAGTGAGATAAAAACATTGCTAATCTTTTGGTTAATGGGAAACGTGTTTGTTTTGATAACCGCATGTGCACAATTATTACTGCACGTTTACCGTGCCCACTAATAATGTTTTGACTGATTACATGCTGCCAGGTGTCAAATGTCGGTTCTGCTTCAAAAATTAGCCGTTGTAATTAGTGTAGAGTATATATACGAGAGATAAAAGATTTTACAATCTTTTGCCTACTTTCTCACTATTTTCTCATCTAACTTATTCTCTTACTCTCTTACTATTCTCTGACGCTACTTTCTTACAAGCATTTTATCAAACACTTTCTACACACACATTATTTCACTTAATTTCTAACAGAAATGGCACCAAATGACGTTATCTTTAATGGAGCCAAGTTCGTCCCCAACAACTATATGACTATTCTCAGCAAGGACGATACTCCTTCAAATCTTCACTTCATTCAAGATTTTCTTGCTCGCAGTGAGATTGAGTATGCTTTGACCCAACCACAAGCACTCTCAGGAACACAAATACTGGAGTTTTGGAGGACTGGAGCCTATGATGATGGTGGCGAAGATGGGTCTCCAAGCATCATTTTCACAACTGGGGAAAAGGTGCATGAGACCTGGTTACCCAGTCTACTGTTCGACAAGCTCTGCATTTGCCAGAAAATTGCACTTTCAATGCTCAGATTGGGGATCCACTTCTACAGAGCATGATGGTCAATCTTGGCTGTGAGAAAAGTCTGTCCAAGCTGGGACAACTGAAGAGGCCCTACATTAGAAGGGAGTGGAGCTTCTTTTTCGATTGCATCACCAGAGTCTTTGCCAACAAATGCTCCAATTTTGATGCTATTCCAATTCTGAGTCGGCAAATAGGGTATGTACTTCTTAAACTCATTTTAATTATGCTACTGCTATTTTGGGTTTTATTAGGGATAGGATGTAAGAGGACACAAATACATTTTGCTAGGTTATGTCAGCTTATTTATAGCTTATTTATAGTTTTTGTTGTTCTGATAAACCCAAGTCTTTAGTGACTTGATTCAACCTTTTAAACTTCATAGTAGGAGAGTTTTCTTCAAGAACTTTTATCCTGCATCCTGTATGGCAACTTCATATAAATGGTCTCAGCCAAGTCCCCGTGCAAGAATACATTGGTTACATCCATTTGGATAGTGAACCAATCTTGAACAGCAGCTACAACTAAAAGAGTTCTCACAGTTGTCATTTTGGCCACAGGAGCAAATGTGTCATGGAAGTCTTCTCCATACTTCCGATTGTTTCCCAACACAACCAGCCTAGCTTTGTGTCTGTTAATGCTGCCATCAGGAAGGTATTTGGTTTTAAAGATCCATTTGCAACCAATGGGTGTTTTACCAGGTGGTAGAGTAGTGATTGTCCAGTTCGGTTCCAAGGCATCTAGCTCTATATTCATGGGTTTGACCCAGTGTGGGCTTTTGGCTGCATCTTTAAAGTACAAAGGGTCTTGAGATTTGGTGAAGAAGATAAAAAAACACTAAAAGGTAGGTTGAACAGTGTGATGATGATGAGATACACTATGGACAAAATGAGATTGATTATGAGTGTTGTTTGTTACAAAGACCGCTGAAGCATTGGTTTGCAGTCAGGATTGGTTAAGAAACTCTGAAAACATTGTTGATCTCAGAGAGGAACCTGAAAAATATGTTCAATTTGAAAAATTAGAAAACGGTAATTCATTTCTTATATTCACTGCAGATTATGTTTTATTGTTACTCCTATCAATATATTAATAAATCTATGTATTCACTGCAGATGAGCCTCTAAGTGTTCGGAAATTTATTTCAAAACATGGATATTGACTAAGCTAAATGTGGTGTTTTATAGTTTATAGGTGATTGACTAGTTAGGACCAGTTTTGCCTAGTTTGTTGCTGCTATGTTTTATATCTTGGTGACCTTGTTTAATGACAATATATATTAAAGTCACATTGGTTATAAATTATTAGCTTATTTGTCACACTTGTAGCTAACCAAGTATTTATAGAATTCACTAGAATTTTGATGTCCAATTATCATATTAACTTCGTTTAGAAATTTTTAGTTCAATTTGTTGAGTCTGCGTTTTTGTGAAATCATAAATTTCTTTTTTTTTGCATTTTTGTTACCAATTTGATATTGTGCATTTACTAATATATTGTAGCTTATAATCCAGAAACAAGGTTTGTGCTTGGTTTTTCCTCCTATGTAGTGGATACACTTGGAATTCAACTTTGTTTACCTCTACAACCTACTGATTCATGCCTCCTTCCAGATTACTGATGTTCAATTAGCCAAATATAATTTTTTGTGCTATAAAGTATAAACTATGTAATGACTTTAGCATTGGCTACTGACCAGAAAGTTTGAAACTGTGTTGGCTTATTCATAATCTAATTTTAAGTTTTACAAATGAGTGTAACTAAGTTTTTATTTACTTTAATAGGAATATTTGTTCTAACATTTTAATATTTTAGAAACCGGGGATATATGGTTGCGGTTGCGGTTCCAGTTTTAATTAAAAACCGAGCCGAACCAGCCCCTCCAGTAAATTCCCCATCTTTCCTCTCACACTCTCACAATAAAAGCTTTTTTTCCTGGCAAGAAAAGGAAATATTTACATTCATAAAATCAATTTACAATTCGCACGGACAGACTTCCTTCCATTCATAAAAATACTAAAGAGTAAGCAAGTTACTCCCGGAAGCTTAGATCATATCGCCTTTAATTTTGAAAAGATAACCCACAAAAAAAGGCTCGTTAAAACCCCGAAAGAGTAAAACCATATGGGAAAAAAATTAGAGGAAAAAGAGTTCCCTCAAATACATTCTACACAAGATAACTTAGAATAAAACTAGTGTCATCTCATAGTTACAGGAATCCCTTCTGTCATAATTGTCTTGTACTTCGAGATCCTTGCAGAGATAAAGTGTTTTAAAGTCTGATAAAAATTATTTATTAATTCTCTTCCAAGCATCTTGAAATTTAGAAACAAATGAAAGAAGAAGAATATAATAATAATAATCAAAATAATAATAAAAATAAAAATTATATCCTATAATAATTTATTATAACAAATGAATGTATATATTTCATAAAAAATAGAAATAAAATTAAAGTATAACCAAAGAAAATCTTTAGTTGGACACTAAAGGATATAAAATAATAAATAGATGATCTAACTAAAAGAAGCTAACGAAATGGTACACGACCGCCTATAAAAGGCTACAATTGCCTATGAAGGCCAAAAATATGCCATCAAATTGGCCACCTATCAAAGGTACAATAATAGCCTTCAATCAAAGCTTTTTTCTTTCCCATAAAATCAAATTTTAAATTTCTATTTTTAAAAAAAAATAATTAAGTTATAAACTATGCCTGATAATAGTCTTAAAAATGTATGTTAATCACCTATTTGAACTGTTAACAACTTATTAGGACGAAGTTGGTACCATATATGATGGGTACCGCACTAGCATTTTTCCCTTATAATTAAAATTTGCATTCACTAATACTTGTGTGTAAAAATATTACACGTAACAATATTGGGTGCAGTTTACAACCACCACTCCTAATGATCTAACATAGAATAACCAGTTCTTACTAATAAGTTATGTACATTATTCGTAGATCGAATAATTACGGGAAACATAGCTGCTATGAAGCAGACTTGTATGCTGGCATTGGAAGACACTCGAGCTCTAACCTATATGTTTTTGTATTGCATTATAGTCGTCGTGTCTCTGCTTTTAAATTGGGTGGCTGAGTAATATAATAATTATGTAAGAACTTATTCATGTATGTTTTGCCAATACATTATTAATATCAAAATTAATAAAATTTCTTACTGTAATATTATATAAGTCATAATATGTTTTAATACTTCTCTAGTTATTATACTGTTTCGAAATTTATTAATTAGTTCTTTTGTGGTCTCTGTAACATATACTAATGTATTCTTTGTATAACCTGAACAGCTTATATGCCACACTAATTTTGTTAAGAAATTAGTTGATTACAAATTTTGTTAAGGACTTTGATCCTTATTGCAATTGATTACTTGTACTAGTTAAGAAATTGTGAGAGATTAGAAATTTTGTTGTTATAGATTGTTCAAGTTCGTTGATTTTTTTATAGGAATTTAAAATTCTCGCTGTATTATACTTTTGGACAATAGATTAGAAAGGATCCTGCTGATGTAATAGATTTGTCAGGTACTAGGGTAGAGAAATTTTGTATTAATCTCTTTTCTAGTGTAATAGATTATTGGTGTACTATTTGTTTTTAGTAGGATAAAATTCTTGTTGTAATATATTAACTGAGAATAGGATAGGGAGGATTTTGTAATAATATAAAATACATTTTTGTAATAGATTATTATAAATAATTAGAACTATTCATGATTAATCATTTTTTTAACAGATCAGAAATTCTCTATTATTGTTATAAATCTTTGATTCATTTTATTTTGTTTATAAGTATTTAGGACGTGTTACACGGTATACAATTTATGGGATATTTGTAAAGTGGGCTAGGGAGCAAGGAGCCGGGGACTAGGGTGCGGTTGCCACTTGCAGGGTGGACCCATAAACTTTTTAGAATATATTCTCCTTTAATAATATAAAATAAATATTTAATTAAATAATTAGATTTAAAATATATTTTAAATACACATATAAATATTGAAGAACTATAGAGACTAGAAAGTATATAATTTATACATAAAAAATATTTTTTAAATTAATAATAATAGCAAGTGTTTCGTCAAACTATGATAGTATCCTAATAACTATGAAGTAGGGTTGTCAAAAAAATTCGGAAAATCCGAAATCCGTCCAAAAAATCCGCATTCGTATCCGGAAAAAAGCGGATATTATCCGTATTCGAAATAAAGCGGATATTATCTGTATCCGAATCCGGGATATTCGAATCAGAAATCAAATACATATATGATATTTAAATTATATAATTATATGTAATTTAAAATTAATTCTATTAGTTTACACTGTGTATATATGCATTAAATAATATATTTATACAAAATTTGCATGATTGTACACAAACTTTATACGTATAAAAATATAAGGTTTGAATTTTATGGTAAAAAAATGTCCCATAATCATCGTCAATACGGTAAAGTTTTTAAAAAATTCAAAAAATCCATATCCGTCCGAAATATTCGCATTCGTATCCGAAAAAAACGGATATTATCCGTATTCGAATCCGACGATTGCGGATACGGATACGGATATAGACATATTTGTATCCGAATTATCCGTTTGACAACCTTGCTATGAAGACGTGAAAGTGTTGATTTATAGCGGTAAAAATATTCCAAACTCTATGTCCAATTTTTTTTTTAAGAAAGGTTATTTTATCCCGATTTGTTCCAAATATCACATGTCCATTAGTTATAATTGGTTGTGTGAGGTTATGATCAATTGTAAAGTTGATTAATAAGACGGAGATATTCAAATTTATCCCACAAATTAAAGAAATCTCATTTTACTACATAAGGACTGTTTTATCATTTTAAAGAATTTTCTTTTAAAATATATCATGATTTCCTAGCATTATTCTTTTAATTCCACCAGCTTTTTTCCGTTAGCAATTATGAGTAATAATGTTTTATTTTAGATTTGTTACAATAAACTTCTTTTTATAATTTTTATTTTTTATTCCTGAAGCTTTTTTCCAAATTTGTTCATAATATTTTTAAATTATTAAAATAAATTTTGAGTTTCTAGAATATATTTTAATTAGTTCCATATTAAATTCTAAGTTGACTTTTAAACAAATTTACTTTTAATTATACTTGGATAAAACTATAGGATGGATCTGCCCTTGCCTGATCCAATATCACATATGACCTATATTTAATTAATATGATTTTGAATTCGGCCCATAAGTAAATATGGGGCATAAATCATAAAGAGTTTTTTCATGCACACGTACTAAGCACCAAACTATAAAATATTAGCTATTTTAATAATATCGGTAAAGCAAAGGTGTTTAACTTGTGCTCATAGGCACACACTAGAAACAGGATTATAAAATAATAAAATTTTCAAATGTTGAAAAAACAAGCAGCATTATTTAAGCCTAACTAAAAAAAACATAAATTTCACTTAGTAAAAAAACATCATAATCTATGAATCATACATGTCGATATACAACAGTCCCATTTATTGCATTCATACTGTATTTTTAAATAGTTAATGCTTGAAATTTCTGGTATATTTTAAGTAATTTTATCGCATATTTAGAATTATTATTTTTAAAATACTCTTTTTTGAATCAAAATATAAATGTAATATTTTAATTCAATTTTTTTAAAAAAAAATAAAATAATTTTATTTATGTGGTCAATTCTCTTAAAAATGTGTATTAAAAAATTGAACATTAATTATTTCAAAAGAGGTAATAATACTCTCCGTCTCCTTTTAGAAATCAATTTTCAAAATAACACACATATAACATATTAAGAAAAGTAATAGTTAATATTAGTTAAATAATTTTTTTAACCCCTAATTAATACTTTAAAATTTAAGAATTCAATTTAAATTGGTTGAAAGCACTAAATATAAAGATAGATTTGAAACACTAAATACAAATGTGATTAAGGAGTTTTCAAAGCGGAGTAATGGACCCACGGCCTCGCGAGTCGCTGAGTATTTAATACAAGAAGAGGGACTCGCAAGTATATTTACATTACAAGAGGGTAACGTAAATATTGGTGGAATTTGGATACAACACTCTTCAAGTTCAGCTTAATTTAACACTAAATTTTAGGAAATTGAATTTGAGTATTTTAATTGTAAAAAAAAACTTCAAATTCACAATTTCATTATCTTCATCATTGAAAATATTTCTAAAACTAACGAAAAGGTAAAATGGTCCAAATCAGTCTATTTATGTATTTTTTTGTTTGGAGTATATGATGTCAACGATGTCAACTGGTGATGCTCCAGCACTAAAGAGTAAAAGTAGTTGGAAATAGATCATCATAATTTTCATACACAGACATATACATATCTTATACAATGCAATGTAACCTGTAGCTGTGTGTATCACATGGTAGGCCTCACGGAGAACTATGAAGTCTGTGTAGACAAGGATCACGGGACAATGCCTGATAAAATATATGCAATAGGTTCAGGTTTTTGCTTATAGAAAGAGATGGTAAAGTAGTTTTTTTTCCATTATATCAAATGCTAATATAACTAAATTTGTAGCAAGTAGTGATTAAGTGCACACTTTTGGTTTCTCAACTAAAAGCGGTACTTTTGTATTTTCCATTATATCAATTTATTATACATGTAAAACATATATAATATAAATATATATGTAGAAATAGTTAATATGAATATAAAGTTAAAACTATTGTATTAGCATATAACTAAATAAAATAAAAGAAATAATATGTCATAATTATTATACTATTATATACCGTTGTAAATATATATTTTATTTTTCTCGCTAGTGATAGGCGAACAAAAAAAGGAAGAATTATTTTATACTATTTTCACTTATCTAATTTTGAAAACATGAAAGAAATATTTCTAATCTTATTTTCCCTATTTTATTGAAAAAAAATTCAGAAACATGCTATAAAAGCTAAGGAACGCCATAGAAATTCCGGAAATGCAAATTCCACTTGTCTTTAAAACATACCTTAATTGACATCTTTTAGTAAATTTAAACATCAAACTATTAAAAAAGAGTTGCAAACTTATTTCATTAAATTTTACTTTCATATCAGTTTCTTAAGTTTTATTTTTTAAAATTTATATAAATAACTTACCTATGAATATCATGGTGTCATATGTTCCTGTAAGGGAAGCAGCACCCTAGCAACTCATGCCCCCCTCCATAGGTGGGGATCCGTATAGTATGAGCAAACCCAGTCGACTGAAAATAAATAAATTACATGATACATAAAACATCTCATGATACTAATTATAGTGTATGTACGAAATGTATAACATATATAAGATAGATACGCACCATTTGATATGTACTCATAATCAAAGTCCCTGATGCAAGTGTAGCACAAATAGACCGACCATGAATCGCAATATGGGTTACAGCATCGTGATCTGCATCTGCGATCTGTATATTATGCTATGTTAGTAATTATCAAATATAGTTTCTGCTTTTTCTGAAAAAAATTAAATACCATAGATGAACATGAATAGGAAAATCAGTATCCTCTCCTAGAAGGCCCCAAAAATCCCATGTCACAATCTTTTTAGCCAGTCCATCAACATGAATTCCAGCTAGGTCATTAATTCCAGCGATTTTGCCTTCATTTGCATCGTAGCATTCAGATACAAATACCTACAAAATTTAAGAAAAAATTAGGAAAAATCAAGGTAAAATGAGCATAAAGAATTTTCAAGATTTGAGAAGTACCCTTGAATTAGGATCATAATCAATACATGTCCTCCAAACATTGACTTCGTTAGGTATATTAAAAAGATCAATGAGCTGCCCGTCAGAAGTGACAAGCCAGAATATGAGATCGGCGGTGTAGCTTATGCACAATGTATTATGCTCAGGACTATCAGAACTTAAGTTGTGTCAGTCTTGAGCATAATACATTCTGCACAAGCTACACCGTCGGTCTCATATTCTGGCTTGTCACTTATGACGGGCAGCTCATTGATCTTTTTAATATACCTAACGATGTCAATGTTTGGAGGACATGTATTGATTATGATCCTAATTCAAGGGTAATTTTCTCAAATCTTGTCATTTCTCTTGAAAATTCTTTATGCTCATTTTACCTTGATTTTTCCTAAATTTTGTAGGTATTTGTATTTGGATGCTACGATGCAAATGAAGACAAAATCACTCGAATTCATGACCTAACTGGAATTCATGTTGATGGACTGGCTAAGATTGAGACATGGGACTTTTGGGGCCTTCTAGGAGAGGACACTGATTTTCCTATTCATGTTCATGTATGGTATTTAATTTTTTTCTGAAAAGGCAGAAAAAATAGAAAACTATATTTGATAATTACTAACATAGCATAATATACAGATCGCAGATGCAGATCACGATGCTGTAACCCATATTGCGATTCATGGACGGTTTATTTGTGCTGCACTTATATCAGGGACTTTGATTATGAGTTCATATCAAATGGTGCGTATCTATCTTATATATGTTATTCATTCCGTACATACACTATAATTAGTATCATGAGATGTTTTATGTATCATGTAATTTATTTATTTTCAGTCGACTGGGTTTGCTCATACTATACGGATCCCACCTATGGAGGGAGGCATGAGTTGCTAGGCTGTTGTTTCCCTTGCAGGAACATATGGCACCATGATATTCACAGCTAAGTTATTTATATAAATTTTAAAAAATAAAACTAAAAAAACTAATATGAAAGTAAAATTTAATGAAATAAGTTTGCATTTCTTTTTTAATAGTTTGATGTTTAAATTTACTAAAAGAGGTCAATTAAGGTATGTTTTAAAGCCGAGACAAGTGGAATTTGCATTTCCGGAATTTCTATGGCGTTCTTTAGCTTTTATAACATGTTCCTGAATTTTTTTTCAATAAAATAGGGAAAAGAAAATAAGATTAGAAATATTTCTTTCATGTTTTTAAAATTAGATAAGTGAAAATAGTATAAAATAATTCCTTTTTTTGTTCGTCCATCACTAGCGAGAGAAATGAAATATATATTTACAACGGTATATAGTATAATAATTATGACATATTATTTCTTTTATTTTATTTAGTTATATGCTAATCAATAGTTTTAACTTTTTATTCATATTAACTATTTCTAAATATATATTTATATTATATATATACTAATAAATATGCTTTACATGTATAATAAAAATTGATATAATGAAAAATACAAAAGTACTGCTTGGTGCTGCTTTTAGTTGAGAAACCAAAAGTGTGCACCCAATCACCACTTGCTACAAATTTAGTTATATTAGCATTTGATATAATGGAAAAAATCTACTTTACCATCTCTTTCTATAAGCAAAAACCTAAACCTATTGCATATATTTTATCAGGCATTGTCCCGTGATCCTTGTCTATACAGAGTATGAAAATTATGATGAAGATCTATTTCCAACTACTTTTATTCTTTAGTGCCGGAGCATCACCAGTTGACATCATATCCCCAGACAGATTTGGACCTCATCTCTATCTAGGTAAATAATTTTATATTGTCAAACATTATATATATACATACCATGGTAATAATATATAATAATATCTGTACAGGTACTGCTGCAGGACATATCATCACATCCACTTATGGACAGACTACGTTCCAGTGGCGCAGTTTAACACAAGTGAAATTTAATAGGATTGAAAGCATGACTGCTTAGTTTCTAGTTTTTATGCTTCACTATTGTTCGACACTGATGATTGTAATGATTATATTACTTGATTTTTATACTTTCTTCATTTTACTACTTGGAGAAACTACGTATTGTGTGAATAATATTAATAAGATGTTTGTTAAATATGTGTATGTAACAATGTTTAACATACCAAGATGTTTGTTACCACCATAAAGAAAAGGCCTACAACATGCAAAGAAGAAAGGAAACAAACCGCGCGAGTAGAGCTTTCTGTTATGCTTAAAAAGAAGTCCTAAAAACACCATTTCTTTATATCAAGACTGAGAGTAACATTAAAATCCATTCATCCTCAAACAGCCAAGAAAATTGTCTAAGAAAGTGAGATATCAAAGAAAGTGAGATATTAAAGATGAAGATGAAGATCATTACCCTTGCAATCTAGTAACGACATTTGCAGCTCTTTTGCCACCACCTGCTTGCAAAAGTAAATCATTCACATCAAGAGCACATATATATGCATAATATTCCTTTAAAAGAATCACAATTTTTTTACTAAAAAGTGAAGTCTAAAACAAATTGTAACACATGAAAGTTATCCCTGTCATGAGACAAATGTTCAAATGAAGGTACAAAGTAACATTTATGAAGATCCCCAATAACCTGTCTGAGGGCTATGTTATGTAACAAAGAAAAGTAGAAGTTGGAGATAATTTTGGGGAGTCTAACCATTAATGTTTCCTTCCTTATCTCTCCATGGATAAAGAAAATAAATCATGAGGAAGGTATGTTACTTTGAGGAACCAGGGGTTAATACATTCATTAAGAGAGATAAAAAGAAGACGGAAACAAGTAAACAATTTACATCTTTATCCATAGGTTGGATTCATGAGAATACCTCTAAGTCTATACTGAGACTTGTCATGCCGCTCCACCAGTCGGCAACTAGTCTAGTAGGCAGTCAAGGAAGGCCGACTAGAGTATTTGACTAGGTGCATGTCAATATTTCAGTCACCTTGTAGACTGTACGGTCTACCAGTCGACTAGTCGGGTTGCTTGGTTCGAGTCACCGACTGGTTGAATAAAATGAACAACAGAACTTACATTTTAAATCCTAATCAGGATGGATTTTATACTTTTACTTCAGTTATGAATTGTCCCAACCATGATCAGGCTAGATTTACTGCAAGTGGCTAATGACAAGCATCAAAACATTTCAAAAATCACTTAGCATCAATTATAGAAAAGTTAAAGCCATAGTAGCCACCTATCCTCTGTCAAATCATTATCAGCTACAATGACAAAGATTCCCTTCCAATAGAATATCCAAAATAGCTGCAACAGCTTCAACTGTGTGAGGTGTCCTTGAGAACCAATAGTAACAAACTCAAACATTTTAAAGGTGTTTTGTCCCTTTATTTCGTGTGCGCATAATTCATTCTGGTAGTAAGAAAATAATGAGAATATCAATATAAATAAGAAAGAGACAAACCTCAGAGCAACTATCTGACATAATATACTGATAACTGATACAAATACTATGTGGAGAATTTCCATAGTAAAATCAAGTTCAAATTACCTTGTGCTGAAACAATTTTTGACATGTTTCAGAATTGAACAAGTCCATATTAAAAGATGTTATTGTAAAGGTTGAACTAAAAACACTCTAAACAATTAAATCAATCAATCAATAGCAAGTCCATTAATCTAATTTTAATATTAATCTATTCAGTTCATCAATAATATTTACAATTGCATATACATATATCTAAAACAGACATCACATCACATACCAACCAACAGAATCGGATCCAGCGATTTACAGAGAATATCACATACCCATGTTTGAATCAAATTACAATCACATACCCAAGTTTTAAACGAATCACAAAACAAGAAACAGACTAATTTAATTTTGTGAGTACTTTGTGAGGCGGAAGCGGAGGCGGAAGGCAGATGAGTAACGAGGGAGGGGGTGACTGTGTAATGTATTTCTTCGCAACTGCTACTTACCAATTTCTAATACATAAATTAGTTGTATTTTGAGTTTTTTCGATAAATATATATTAATTAGCGTAGAAGCCCGTGCCTTAAAATTCCGTGCAAGGCACGGACCTTTATGTTAACTCATACAAAGTACGGGCGTAACTCATAACATCAAATATCTTTAAATACTTAAATATTTATAAGCACTCTGCAAAAGCAAAGGTGAAAAAGATAGCTGAAATTTGGATTGAGAAAAAGAAATTTAAAAAAAATGAAATCATACCAAGTTTGAATGTTCATATACAAATTATGATGGATCATGCACAAACCTTATTAGCTAAAGTGGTGTGGTAACTTTTTTTAAAACCACAGGGAAATACATGTGACGCAGGTGGTCTGTATATCTAAAATGTATATAATTTATTAATAAAAATTAAACAAATGTACAAAATATAATTTCAAACTAATATGATGTTTTAAACAACTTAAACTCATAGAGAAATTATTATAGTCAAATTTCATGACGAGCATAAGTTCAAAGTCTAAAATTGGATGTCGGGGGCATAGATACAAACCTGACTATTATCTATCATCGCAGAAGCTGTTTTGAGGAAAGATTATAGTTCTCAGGTATCCAATCAATTAATCCCATAAGGTATCCAATCAATTAATCCAATAAACTGGGGAAGCTTTAGCAGAAATGAAAGAGTAGGGTGGGGGAAAAGGGGGGAAGCAAATAAATGGAAGGCTTCGACTCGCTACGCTGACAAATGCCTCAACCTTTCAAATGATTTATAATTCTCGAATTCAATTAAAAAGAATAATAAAAACGAGCTTTCCAGAGGATCCTATAGTTGCGACATCTTTGTATATATGCCTTGACCAATATGATACTCCTTTTTTGTTAATCATTTTGACTAAATTCTAAGAGTGTTGTATCTCCCAAACAAAGTTAGTATGTACTCCTTATAATACATCCATCTCCCAGAAACTTGTTTAAAACAAAAGCTTTCAGTCATATATTATGAGAGCAACATTTATATTGGGAATAATGTTAAAGTCACACCTAGGTAAGAGACAAGAGAACTTATTAAATGAATAAATTATGTCATTACAAGGATTTATCCAGGCTAACTGCGTACACTTTTCATATACTAATCTAATCAGATGATGAAAGAAATATTTGGAAAAACTCTTAATTTGTGGGTCAAAAGCTTTCCAAAATTTCCGTCCCCCCATAATTGCTTAAAAGAAAGATTATTATCTTGACCAAACCAAGAAAGGAGGTAACTGAATTTATACATAATGCAAATGAACACTAGGAAAAATATCTTCAGAAGAGAGCCTGGGAAACACAATTCTAAAATATTGGAAAGAAAATGGAAATTATTGACAAAGTACATTTCTGGGATATTGCACTAATTAGGATATATTAGTTCTAGTCTTTCTAACTTTGACACCATTGTTTATCTGCAATTTTTTGGTTATGCAATCCACATCTTTAATGATTTTACACAAACATGATGTAACAGATTTTGGTTTAAAATAGCAGAAAAATATGCAGAAGTAGCAGTAAATTAACCAAATTTTGATTAAATGTAGTTGTTTCTTATTTTAAATAACGGATTTTAAAAAGAAATATGCAGATTCTGGGAAGAAACAATTATAAGTATGGCAACAGAAAAAAATAGTCAGATTCTGGGCAAATGCAACAGTATTAGAAGTGCAGATTCTAAATCAAGCTAGAATATGTGCAAATTCTGTTTCAAAACAGCAGCATACACACACACACACATATATATCTCTGTGTGTGTGTGTGTGTATAATTTGTGCAAAAGAAGCAGCAAAAAAGTATATTGCTCTAAAGTACCTTATGCTACGAGAAATAATAATTATCGAGCTACTCGAGATCCACAATTTTAGAAGTACCCCGGTTGTCTACAAAATACTTTTCTTTCGTAGTATTTTGCAACATTTGTTGTCTTGTAATATATGAAAGTATAAGTAGATTACCTCAGTTCAGCTCAACTCAACGTATCCACGTACTCATCCATGAGAGCCTGGATGTACATCTTTTTCCTTTCACGTTTGTTTGTTCTTTGGTCACTGTAAAGTTAAGTGTAAGATTTTTCTAGTCCTAAAAACAATGAATTCAAAATTAAAAATAGCAGAAAATTAATTACAAGAACATAACAAGTTATGTACTACAACAAAATACTACACAATGAATTTGGTCTTTGGAAAAAAAATCATGGAACAAGATTAAAACATATGCTTAGATCTTTTATTGCGAACAATAAATGTAATGAAATAGTATTTTATATAGAATGTGTAGATAAATTTCTTTAACCAAAAAAAGTGAATGCCTTCATTGCAACCATATTTCCAAGTAATTATAAGAGAAACTCTAGTAACATCTTGACAGAAATATAAACATAAGAGAAAGTCAACAAACTGGTGTTTTCTACAAAAGAATAGAAGGAACGGGAAGGGGGATTGGTTCCCTCACTTTCTCAACAATCAATCGCACTAAACATAATTAGGGCCACACATTAGAATAAGAATATGATTTAAGTAAGATCTTTAAGAAAGCAGTGGAGGACCTAATTATGTGATGTACGTACAGCTTCTACATACAGATACATGTATTTGGTTGTGGCATCTGTTATTATTAGTGAAGTAGGGATACATCAGTCATTTCACGTACAATTATTTATCCCTTTTTAACCTTGGTTGCCTTCTAATATATAAAGGTAGATGAACCATTTTTTTCGGGATATTACTAAAGAAAATGAATCTACTAACTATGAAGCAACTTGCGTAAAAAAAGAGCACAAGCAATTAAGATGTCACCATGCCTTGAAAGAAGTCACCGGTTACCGACTCCTTCCGTAGAGAGAATTTTGTTTCCAGGAATTCACAAACAAAATATTACTAAAGCAAACATATTTCAAAGAAGGATAGTACTAAATAGGAACTGAATTAAAAATTTATTATTGTACAAATTGTGTTTTACCATATATTTATTAACAAGCTCAACAATGATCTACTTTATCCAATGTTTTTTAATAACCAAACTTTTGTCTGCCTACAAAATTAAATACGCTACAACAATCTGATATTGAATCATTAGTAAAAGTGGAAAGCTGGGGCACTAACCGTGTTCACCAGTCCAGTATAAGCTGCTATGTATATTGTGCCAAATATCTAAAGTTATGTGGAGGTTCAATACTTCCCACATTTAACAGGTAATTTGAACCAAGGGTAATATTAAAACCGGAAGCAAGTAAAAAATTAAGGTCTATTACAGTACACATTTCTGTTAATATCATAAGCTTTTGAATCTAGTGCAATCAGTTGACCAAAAATTGCAAGCTTTTCCCGCGTGTTTTTTATCGATAATAGCTACCAAATTAGATCAAAATCATCCGCAACTTCTGCCTAATGTACAGTTAAATGAAGCCGATCTATTGCATACCTGCCGGTGTGCAACTTCCAGCTCCAGGTAACCAACCAGGTCAGTCAACATCGAAGAAGTGCTAAATCCTTTTAAATCACATTCAAATATAAATTGAATATAGACCGTCGTGAGATACAAATACACTATACAGCTACATAGTGCACGCCAATTATTTTTTTTTAAAGTTCAGGTTTTGGGGCTAATTCTTGTAAATTAATGCAGTGCTGATGTCAAGAGTAAAATTTATTAGTTAAACGATCGATATATTATACAAAAAATATATATTAATTAAAGTACAACAGCTGAAGAAGATTTGTTTCCCAGGTGGGAACGTTGTTATACCTTGTGTGATGAAGGATCATTACCACTTGTATTAGTTACATCAACTCATGCTTTCTTAAAATTTTATATTAGCTCCTGGCCTGTGAGTTGCACATGACTTTTGTCAGCAAAACTGATCTAGGCCTGCATATTATCTTCTTCTCACCCTTTGCATTGTTAGTCATAGAAAGCATATAGAAGAAAAATTATGGCCCCCAAAAGAAACAATTTCGTAATGTATTGATAATAATATGAAATGCTCAATCATCACAAATTTAGTCATCTTTTGATTTATTGTTAGTTGAAATAAGAAAGATATCAAGAAGATTCTTTCTTTTCAGTAAGCAACACGTCAATGAAATCAAATGGTGACCCTAAACCTTTTTCTCCCCTTTTTTATAGACCCAAATTTCTCTCTTCCACAATCTTTCTTACCACCATAAACAATTTTCGTTTGGCTAGTTTACATGAAAAAACTAAAAAACCCCTAAACAGTAATGTACTGTACAAAACAATTACATCCGCACAGGCAGTTACCATATGTTGCAATTACTTTTTAATCCTTGGTCCATGGAATTAAATAGGTATCAAAATTCAGTACAAGCCCAATCATACGCTCTAACATTAAAGTGCAGCAGAACAAACCAATTGGAAGCTAGAAAAACAAACAAACATCATTTGTCACAATAACAATTAATATAAGCAGATATATACCTAATTCCCACCTTCAATAGCTGTAGATCTTACTCCACACCCTCCTTGTAATCAAGTAACCACAATGAACGACCACGTCATATCTGATTTAAAATAGGATGGGTAATCTCCTCAAATCCTAAAATATTTAAAGGCACAATATTTAAATAAAAAAAAGAAACTCAAAAAAGTATGAAAGACTAAATCCCATATTAAAAAGAATTTTTTAATCTTACCAAAAGTAAAAGTAAAAATGTAGTTCCTAGTAGAAATCAAACAAAGTTAAAAAGCTAGAAAAAACAATCAAGTAGTGTATGGGCGCACAACATTTTATCTGGACTGGTAGGTCACAACAACCTAAATGACCTCATTCCTGCAATTACAAGACAAATTTTTATGAAGTTAGCCAACCAACAAATTAAATAAGACTATCATAAATATTCCACTTACTTTCTTAGTGACAAATCCATCATTATGTTAATAATAATATGCAGTCACAAGTTTATCAGATCCCTTTGTAAGCAAGAATATAAAAAACACATTAGATAACTAACTACTCCTCTTTTAATACAATAGATTAATCTTTTATAAACAACTCATTCATAAAAAACACAAAAAAATAATAATAATTGGAGCACAAGACATGCTATGAGCCTATAACATGGCAAATGATAACATTGTTATAAGCAGCCTGCTTTCAGTTCACATGCTGAAATAAGGAATGACACAAGCAATCGGTGAAACGTACAGTTTGTGTTATTCAAACCATATTCCTAGATCTATGAATACAAATTGTAAGTTTGTGACAACGGAATGTTGTGGTAAAAAGGTGAGACTCGATCATGATTATTCTAATCCAGTTTATATCCTGAATCACTTTATATTCAAGGGTTGAATGATTGAAGTCTTTTTAGAGGTACAGAGTAATTTTTGGACTTAGTATTGTTTCGGGTAATGGCGCTTAGTATCACAATTTGGGGAGAAAAGGCCCTGAATCTCACGCGCGCTGAAATATGGCCTTTTCTATCACTTAAAAACGCAATGTTTTTTTGCGTTTCCAATTCAAACGAAAAACGCATCTATTACTTGCGTTTAAGAGTTATAATTGATTTTATTTGCTTGTGAAATAATTCAGAAAACGCTGTTTAATTTTGCGTTAATGGTTCAACGCAAGATTTTGATGCGTTTATTTGAAGGCCACGCATCAGTTATTTGCGTTTGTGCTGATTCAAAAAAATAATATGGTGCACTTGGGAATCGAACACTGGTGACCAAGCGCACATAGCACTGATGTGTACCACACAACCACTACGCTAGCACTGTCATATGTAAATAAATATAAACGCAAAATTTATTAACGTTTTTGAGTGATAGAAAAGGCCATATAATCCAACTTGTGAGATTTTGGGCCTTCTCTCCCCAAATTGTGAGAATAAGGGCCATAATTCTATTGTTTCATAGCGTAGAACTATTTCGGCTTACTTTTCATGTGGCACAAAATATACAGATCCCCAATTCTATTTTTAGAAAAATACTTTTCTTTCCGATAGCGTTCTGCAAGCCAACACTTAAAGGAGTTTCACTAAACACTTGAAGATAATTTAAAGTTTAATAACTGCTCAGTTTAATAAACTATATTACACTGTAGATGGACATGTGTAAGCAATTACATAAATATAAAACATGAATCATGTACCTATATTTGAACAAACTATAAGAAAATAAAAATGCAAATGATCGGAACTTTTAAGATTATGAAATTGAAAAAAACTTACAAAAACAAATGAACGAAGCTGTTTTAGTTTCTAATTGGAATGGATCGGTAACAGAAGTAATGGCAGATTGTAAACAACCTATTTACATACACTTGTTGGAGAAACGAGTATAAAACCATGGAGACACCATCGGCCGGAGGAGGAGCGACGGTGATTTCGGAAAAGGTGCGATTGTGTGTGTGTCTAATTTAGGGTTAGGTTTTTTTGATAATTTTGGGTTAGGCTTCAATCTGGGCTGGCCTTCAAATAGTTAATGTGGGTCAAAAAAGTTCGATTCATTTAATTTATGGCCTCGGTGAGCAACGGGTCAGAACCGGACCGAACCGAAAGAACCGAGAACCGAAATAACAATATTTCAAGAATTGAACCGGACCCGTTTATATGTAAGATCCGAACCGGAACCGTCGAACCGAACCGAAAGAACCGAATTTATATTTTATTTTATATTTATTTATTTTTCATATTATTTTATATTATAACTTTTTAAATTTTGACTAGTTTTGATTATTTATGGAGGGTAATTTAGTAAAAAAAAGATTTTATTAGTGGCGGATCATTTTAAATTCGATTATTTTCTAATATATAAGAACAAAAATATTTATAAAAATATTCGAAACTCCAAATATATTTAAAGAAACGAGTAATACAATAAAATTCATATTTTTCTTAAAATTTATCAAAATATTATAAATAAGAAAACATAATACGTAATATATATACATATATTTATATATATATTTGTATTTATTCATTTATATACGGTTCGGTTCTTACGGTTCTAGTATTATAAGAACCGAACCGAACCGAGAACCGAAATTTCTAGAAAAACAAGAACCGAACCGGACCCGAATTGGTGAACAACCGAACTAGAACCGTAATTTTTGATCGGTTCGATTCGCTTCTCGGTTCTGAACCGGGAAATGCTCACTCATAGGCTTGAGTTCGACTCCGCTCGGCTCGTATTTGAAACTCGTGTCCGGCTCATTAGTTAACGAGCTCGAGCTCGAACACGTTTTTTTGTTCGATAAGAAAGCTCGGCTCGGCTCGGCTCGGCTCGGCTCGTCAGAAAAAAAAAAAAAAACTCGGCTCGTTTATGTCAAAACTCGACTCGGCTCGATTCGTGAACAGCTCTAGTAAAATGATAACTAAGGTTGAGGGTGGCATATTAGTTATTCTCTATATAAAAAAATTTATAACCGTCGATTCACTCCAACGGGTGAGAACTAAATGGTTGGCTATTATAATATAAAATACTGATCGACTATTATTGGCTAAACCTGTAATGGTATACGGAATTGCTATATATAAAAATAAAGTAATTTTCTAATTTTTTTTAAAAAAAAATAATAATTTCTTTTTTTCGCAAAAAAATTATATTTATTATTTATATGAGTCAAAATAATCATAGTTTGACTATAAATAACTAATTAGTAACATGAATAGAAATTATAAAAAATAATCATTTATTAAAAGATAAAACTTATTTATAGAGTGTTTTAAAAATTATTTAATTTTTCGAAAATAATCATTTATTAATAGGTAAAAATTATTTGACCGATTTAATTATTAATATTTTATTAAGTTTGTATATTTTTATTATAAACAAGGTTAGTATAATATATTGGACTTGATCCGATTTTCAATCGGAGTCTGATTTGTACATTATCCGATAATATAAATACCTATATTGGCACAGAGGCTTGAAGCTGAATTGACATCGACACTTTTGTAAGTCTCGAACTGATTATTGTATTGTTTATATTCTATGGTTTAATTGATAAACATACTCGTTATTATTTGAATTGAATTGTGCGCTGTTATTGTCTGAATCGGCGGGATGGGAAAGAATGATTTTTTAAGCCCAAAGGCAATAGCAAATCGAATGAAAGCAAGAGGGCTTGAAAAACTACAATGGTGTTGTCAGATGTGTGAGAAACAATGTCGAGATGGGAATGGATTTAAATGTCACTGTATGAGTAAAGGTCATTAACGTCAGATGCATGTGTTTGGTCAGAACCCTAATTTTGTTGTTGAATGTTATTCGCAGGAGTTTGAATTTACGTTTTTGGAGCATATCAAGAGGAGTCATGGGTTTAGTCGTGTTGCGGCTACGTCTGTTTATAATGAGTATATTGCTGATAGGCATCATCTTCATATGAATTCTACGCAGTGGGTGACGTTGACTGAGTTTGTTAAGTATTTGGGCAAGACGGGGAAGTGTAAGGTGGAGGAGACGTTCAAGGGGTGGTTTATTAGGTATGTTAATAGCGATTCAGAGAGGTTGTTTAGGGACAAGAGGAAGAGGGTTAGGGCTGATTTGGTGGATGATGAGAAGCAGGATAGGGAGATTATGAGGCAGATTGAGCGTGCGCAACAGAATATGACAACAACAACGTTGACGAATGAGGCTAAGTTGTTTAAGAGATGTGAAAGTGATGGTGGCAAGATTAAGATTAAGCCTGGGGCGGTGACCAAGAGTATTGGTAACAAGGAAAAAGGGGAGCGTTTGAGACTGATTTTTTGTTGGGTATAATCCTAACTACACAACAACAATGGGCAGTTATATATATAATAACAAGAACATGGCAAATAACCAACTAACGAAATAAAACACGAAGGCAATAACAAATTATAAAGACTGTAATTGACAAAGAAAGTAAAGAAAACTTATCTCTTATCGCTTTCCAGATTCTGATAAGAAGAAGAACACAACAGCTGAGTCGCCAAACCCTTCAAGAGGACTTGACTGTTCTTGAAGAGATTATTGCCCCCCACTTAAGCTGTGATGGAATGCAGCAATATCGCTTCCAGGATAAAACAAAAACAGATCAATCTGGCCACAGAACCAACAATGATCAACAGCGACTCGCACCTCAGTTTGCCCAAAAAACCTATGCAACTCATATATGTTTGCGAGGTAGGCACCGAGACTTGTGTCATTTTTATCTCAAGTGTACCTCTCAATATATAGGCATCTCAAGTTACTCTTCTTCTATTTTACTCGATGTGGTACACCGAGTAACAAAACAGAAAAAGTAAAAAAAATGGGTTTTCCTTATTATTTATATTATATCCAGATTACTTAATATTAATATTATAAAATATATATATTCAGAGTATGATTAAAATAATCCTTACTCAATATATTTTATATTAATAATTAAATAATCAATATAAATAATTAAACTTGTAATAGAAAAGAAAAATATAAGAGTTCTCATTAGCACTAGGCCACACAAGCATTCCACTTATGCTAGTAGTTGTAAACAACACTAACACAAAATGCTATATAAACTCAATATCTTTCTTTTACAATACCAATATGGGACAAAATCCCCATAACTCATTTCAAACAAGCAACTTTGTCTCAATATATTCATGGATTCCACTAAGAAAAGATCTTAGATCTAAATATGAAAGTTTAAGTCCTCATGTCAAGGAACAACCTCCAAGTGTTAGTTTCCGGAAATCATATCAAGAACATATATAAAATATGCCTCAAACTTTCCATTTTCTAATATTTTTGATGAGGGGAAACTGGGGGGAGTAAGAAGAAGAAACGTAAGAAAGATGCTACTAAGAAAACATCGGCTTTGGATGAGTTGATGAGGGAGCAAGAGATGGCCAAAGAGCATAGAAACAGGAAGGATTACTGGTTATGGGAGGGGATTGTTGTTAAGGTAATGAGTAAAACTCTAGGTTATTATAAGCAAAAAGGCGTTGTTCGTAAAGTGATTCATAAGTATGTGGGAGAAATTGAAATGATTGACACTAAGCATGTCCTTAGAGTGGATCAAGAGGAGCTTCAGACAGTTATTCCCCAAATTGGCGGCCTCTTAAAGATTGTTAATGGTGCTTATCGTGGATCAAATGCCAAGTTATTAGCTGTTGATACAGATAAATTTTGTGCTAAGCTACAGATTGAGAAAGGAATATGCGATTAAAGGGTTCTGCCGGCTGTTGAATATGAAGATATGTTCAAAGCTCTCTAGTGACCGTAAGTATGTAATGTATTTTGATCTTGTATTGCTGTTTTTTTTTGTTCGTTATTTTCTAGTTCGTATCAAAATATTGAACATTTTTTACAGGGACTTACAAGTTCCCCTTTTTGAAGAAACTTGTCCAATAACAGTTGGAAGAGATATAGAGAATGTTTTTGGCATGACAGAGAAAGCAAAAATTGGAACTGTCGACTTTCTTTTAGAAATTGAAAATAGGAGAGCAATTAAGGTTTGTTTAAGCTTCATTTTTTATTAGTCATTTCCTAGATAACTTGTATCTTCTAATCCGAGGTCCAGGCGCATTTCTGCATCAAAATGTATTTGATTTGTGCCAGATTTTAGTCTCCTATTTTTCCCGCAAACTCACAACTTCGTTTTATGAAAACTTTTTCTTGATTTAAGGCATTTCTTGATGCGGTCCTTTAAACTGCTGTAGCATGATCCAATTATTTCAGCAATGTGCCGCTTGACCTGGTTGGTAAAACTTTTGTGCTTAAAACCTTCCCCGTATAGAAAATTGTCGATTTGTTGAATTTTTCACATTTATCTTGAAAGTTGGTAGCACGTCATACATCTCCATATGTATAAGATCATATGATCTTTTTCATTTGAGTAATCTTGTAGCTGGTTACTCGCATTGTCACGAAGATGTCGATGTCTGGAGGGGGGCAGCGGGTGCCCGTTCCCCCATCATTTCATTCTGGTCTACTGAGTAACTAATTATAATTTTTGGAAATAATGGAACCAATTTGGTTCAATTTGCTATTGGTTCCCACTTCCCCCACATAATATACATTCATTTGAAAAAAACAAGAAATTATTTGGTTTATTTTGGTCTAGTACTCCCACAAAACTACAGCTCTTATCTGTTGTATGTTCGGTTATCTAATATTATGCACTATGTTGTTCTATATTTACAGAACTTATTATAATTCGTCTCTTAATTCAAATTATGTTTTTTCCATTGTAGATTGCACTACATATCAACCACAGTTTGCTATAAAATTATTTTTTTGGTATCCCCATACAGAAATGTTTTTGCCTGTCACTGACTTGTGGTGACACTGTTTTTAGGTATTTGGGAGGAGCACCTATATTGGTTTGGGCATAACTTTCCTTTCAGGACTTTGCCTTTCTCTCTTTTCTCCAGCATTCAACCTAGCAACAAATGACCAATGGGACACTCTGAGAGAAGGTGTTCCTCACTTGAGTGCGTACACAGCATTTTTCTGGTTCTCAACCTTTTGTTTTGTGATAGCCATCATTCTGAATATCAACTTCATGTACCGACCTGTTTTGAACTTGCCTCAATCATCATTCAAGGCTTATCTCTCAGATTGGGACGAAAGAGGTTGGGCGTCACTGGCTGGACTTCTATGTGGCTTTGGAAACGGTCTCTAATTTATGGGAGGCCAAGCTGCTGGATATGCAACAGCAGATGCCGTCCAGGTAAATTTGCTAACTTTGCATCTTCCAAGTACTGTCACGGATGTAGATATTTCCCTGAATTTTTGCGCGTAATTTTGAAGTTCGGACATTGGAAGTATTATGAATAATTAGTCAATATGTTTCAACTAATAAATGTAACTCATGACAGGCTTTTCCACTTGTATGCACATTTTGGGGGATTATACTTTTTGGAGAGTACCGAAGGTCATCAAGAAGAACTTATATATTGCTTAGTTGCATGTTGTTAATGTTCATTTTCACAGTTGAAGTTCTCATGGCATTGTTTTGGCAACGGAGATGACTGTGATTGTATAATTTGAGTAAATGCATCAGGTTTTGTAATTTATGATGTCATGTCTCTGGGATACCTTCTGGCTTCTGTAAAAACACAAAAAGTAACAGGAAGATTGATGTGTAAATTCAAACAAATTCTTATGTAATAAACAAATAGTTTAGAAATCCAAATTCTTATGTAAAACGTATTGTTAAAAGAATAAAATTTACATTGTAATTTGAGTTTCTTGATTTTGAAGTATCTTGGCCATTGAATTTTCCATTGTAGTCATCCTTTCAGACAAGGCCTCAACTTTTCTAGAGAGGTCAGCCTCCTTCCTAAGTTTCAACAAAATTTCTCTCATAGTGGATGCAGGAATTTGATCTTCCACTATCTTCTTGACATTGTCCTTAACTCCAATAATTTGTCCTTTAATGTCATCCATATATTGAGTTTGCTTCAAATGTTGATCCCTGTAGAGTTGCAGTGACTCAAATTTGAAGGGAGTAAGGACTTTATTTCTGCATCTGTACCTGTGTCAATGGATGATTTTGTCTGATTGATAAGCTTTATCAGAGTTGAAATGAGATGATGAATGTTGCTTTTCCTGTTGAACATCTATGCAAGTAGGTGTGAGCTTGAACTAGGGCCTTCACCTCCCCCTATGTTCCTTACCTCCTCATTAAATTTTATTCAGTTAAAATTTTAAACCTCGCCCCGGGGACCATTACACAATCCACGTGTACTTAGAAAAAATTTACCCAGTTAAAATTTTATTAAAAGTTCTCAGCCCAACCCGGGGACGACACACAACCAAGTGTACTTAGAAAAATTTCAGCGAATGATAGCAAAAAACAGATACAGAAAGGGAAATATATTTACATGCTTGCCCAGGGCAAACCAAGCCCCGGACCAAATCCAAACCAGAGTCACACGAAATTCAAATAACAAGTTTAAAAGCCACAAGGGCTAAGTCTGCAACGATAACAAACTAAGAAAACAAATTACAAAGCACGAAGCCTGGATCTTCATTCTTCAGTTCTCGGGAAGAGGATAAGTCTTCCCAGGGACCTCTTCGGGAGGCGGAGGCGGCTGCGTCCCGGAGGTGCCCTCTCCGGCAGTTTTGGCCTCCTCACGACGGAGCTCTTCTATGAGGTACAACTCTATGAACCCGTCCATATCACCGTCCGGATTCTCATGCAAATAAGCAGAAGCAATGTCCCAACAAATATTGACCTTCTCAAAGATCTTGTTGTTGAGCTCCTCGTAATAGGTTGGAGTACCCCGAAAGGACTGAAGGACCTCCTCTGTCCGGGGCCTAGAAGCAAGCTCCTTCTTTAAGTTCTCCACCTCCGCCCGGAGGGATCCAACCATCTGCTCAGTAGCCTCCCGAGCTTTCACCGCTTCAGCAACAGCCTGCTTGTGCTCCCGAGATTCCTTCTCCTTCACCTCCCGGTACTTGGCAAATATTTCCTTCTCACTAGCCAACTCCTTCACCGCTGTCTTATTCTTATCCTCCCTTATGCGGTAATTATGAAGGATGGTAGAGCAGCCGCTGATCCGAGCGTTAGCCTGAAAGAAAATGACTCAGTACTGATCAAAGGGAAGAAGAAAAAAGATGATAAGGGAACACTCTTACCTCCGAAACATCCCGAACAAGATAATCAAAGAAGGTATCCAGATCCTCCTTGGCATAGCACTCGAAGTCAGCAGGGATGGCATAGTTGTCGAACATCTCGTTCCGACGATCATCCAGAGTCATTCGGGCCAACAGGCTCTTCAAAGCATCCTCCTCCACCAGCTTCTGGCTCTCCTCCTCAGTAGGGCCCGCGGCAGAAACCCTCCTACGCTGGGGAGTCCCGGAGCCACCAGCAGCATCTTCCGCAGCCCTCCTCCTGCGAGGGTTCAAAGCTCCAACCTCCTCTTCATCCAGCTCCAACACCTCAATCTCCTCGGGCTCCGGGATAATAGGCATGGTAACCACTGGAACACTCTGCCTCACGCTGTTCCCCGAAGAACCAACATCCCGAGCCTCTGAACCACTACCCGCACCAACCTTCTTCTTACCCGAGTCCAGCTGCACAACACCACCGATCTTCCTGATCCTCCCAGCCAAATCCTTGAACTGTTGCGATATAGCGTGATGGAAAGGGTTAAGGAGCGAAAGACCTGCACAAGGAACAACAGTTTAGAAAGAATACGTCAGGGCAAAGACATACATCAAGAAAAAGAACAAGGAAAAAACTTCTAAAGTAAAACACTTACATCCAACATTATATAATGTTTGGTTATCTAAAAAAGTATCCCGGGTCCACTGGGCACCCAGAGCCACCACAAAATCGTACATCTTCGCCAGGGCATCTCCACCGAGCCACTCGGTTGGGAACCTGTTATTTTTCAAAGCACTTTTATACACAGGCATAAACTCCAGGTCCCCACCCCAGACGAAGATGAACTCCTGGTGCCAGCCCCGGAGCGAGTTCAACATAAAGACATGTGCACTTTTGGCATCGGCAGAAAACCCACAACCATCTATGTTGAATATGAACTCAAAAAGGGGAGGTAGGGTGGATTTCTTAATCTTAAAAAGGTAGTGAAAAAGCTTGAAGGTAGGGAGGTACTTCTTCACATGACAACAGACAAGGAACCAAGAAACCCACTTAACAGAATTCGGGGCCAACTGAATAAAGGGTATCCCGTAGACATCACGGCATAAAGACCTGATGAATTGGTGAAGGTTGGGCCTCATGCTACGAAGATGCTCTAGAGGAATAGCTACCCAACCACCCACAGGACGGTGATAAACCCTCTCATGAGGCTCGGGCCACCTCCACCCCATATCATCCCCGAAGTGAAAAACGGCTTTCACTAAGTCATCTATTTGCTGGAAGGTATATTCCGAAAGGTCGGGGTGATGGGGAGCTGGAACATAGCCCATCCCGGGAGCGTTATAGAAAAGCTGATCCATACGGACCCCATCATAAGGCTCTATTCCCCCGGGCCTATAAACAGCAGAAAGGTCCCTAAAATAGTAATCATGTGGGGGACTATTCTCTCGGGTCTGAACAAAATAGTGGTCTATATCTTCCCAAGACCCGTCTCTTCTACCCAAAGTCTGTCCGCGGTTTAAAAGGAAAGTGGGCAACTCCTCAACTACAGGTTGGCGACGGGGAGGCATGTTCTCTGGTTCCGGGGAAGAGTCACTTGGAGATTGGTCGGGAAATCCAAAGTAGGGGCGGTCGGGTCTACATTTAAGGTTGGCCAATTGTTTCCTTCTCCCTCTCCTAACCATATAACCCTGGAGTGTATGCCATTTCGTAAAAGAAAAGAAAGAGAAAAAGAAAAACAGAAAGCCACTCAGAAATAATTAACCTTCGAATCAAAACACCAAGGTATATCCTACAATCTATACATACATATATACGCCTACAATACAAGTCATGAACAACCACAAAAGCCAGAGAACAAACCCATTTTATTGAAGAAATTAAACCTCTTATTCAGACACCAAAACACAAACCCAGATTCAGTACAAACATCAATTGCGTTTATGCAAACAAAACCTAAAAATCTAAACAATAAACAACAGCATGTTCGATTCACCAAAACTCGACACAACAAAAGTAAACTAATTCGGATGACCGAAACGCATGCATTCGAAGGGCTCAGACTACAAGTATTCATTAAACAATCACGAGAAAGAAAAGAATGAAGAAAAGTTCGAAAACTTACAAGAAAGCAGGAGAAATAAGGCGGCTTCAAAGAGAAAAGCTCCCAAAATTGCCTCGAAGAAAAGTTGCAGAGAGTGTTTGGTGTTTATAATGGCGTAAAGGAAAAAGAAATGGCACGACAGGAGTATTTATAGGCACACATGAGATAGTAACCCACTCAACTGCCACACGATCGTGTTCGTCGGATGAAGACACGTGGCACAATCTTGAGCGTCAAGAAAATAACCACCGCAGTTAATGATTACATCACTGTAATTATTTAACAGGCGCGACTTTTGAGGAGAAAAAGGGGGGGAAACTGCAACGTTTCGTATATATACATATATGTATACATATATTCCTACAGGAAGCTCAACCGTCACTTGACATTTCGGGGAAAACGCAAAAATACTGTGCACCTATCACATATGTACCTGCCAGCTCAATCATGGGGCCTACCCAAACACAATCCCGGGGACTTGTATCCAACAACACCCCGGGGTTAGGGGCTACAAATCAAAGGAAAAATACAAAAATTTTCCAAGTGACAAAAACTAAAAGGCCTACCCAAACACAACCCCGGGGACTTGTATCCAACAACACCCCGGGGTTAGGGGTCACAAATCAAAGGAAAAATGCAAAAAATTTCCAAGTGACAAAAACCAAAAGGCCTACTTAAACACAACCCCGGGGACTTGTATCCAACAACACCCCGAGGTTAGGGGCCACAAATCAAAGGAAAAATACAAAATTTTTCCAAATGACAAAAACCAAAAGGCCTACCCAAACACAACCCCGAGGACTTGTATCCAACAACACCCCGGGGTTAGGGGCCACAAATCAAAAGAAAAATGCAAAAATTTTCCAAGTGACAAAAACCAAAAGGCCTACCCAAACACAACCCCGGGGACTTGCATCCAACAGCACCCCGAGGCTAGGGGCCGCAAATCAAAGGGAAAATGTAAAAAAAAATTCTGAATCACGCAGCTCATAACACACGCTCCGAAAAAGAAGACTACTCCCCCATCCAGGAAACCCGCATAAGGGAATGAGAGGCAAATGATATGCCATAAATAATCAAGCCCAAATAAAGAAGCAAAAGCCCAGATAGAGACACCCCAGACCCAAATTGGGGTGGTCCCCGGGGCCACACGGCACATGACAAAAATGTCAACTGTCTTATGTTACCCAAAATGGAACAATTGCATCCGAGCCGTCCATATGTAAAGATCCGAAGACAATACTGGTGGAAGAAGGACACCCAGCCCCACAGTCGATCCAAGCCGTCCAATCACTCACCAACCAAGAATGATCAAAGGTTAGGATGAAGAGGTACAAACCCCAAAAACCCTAAATCTCGGGACCTATAAAAGGCCCCAAAAAGAGGATTTTAGGGGTTGAAAAACATTTAACTGCTACACACCTATACACACACCACTATACATATTTTGAAAAGCTCCTTCTTCTCTCTTCTTCTTCTTCAAGAAACCACGTGGACAGGGTTCTAGCATATGTGAGAGAGGAGAAGACCCGGGAAGAAACAGAGTTATCATCATCTAATTCAAATATTTATTATGTATTATTGAGGATCTTCATTATTTAAATTAAATAAAGTTCCATTCCATGCATACTTTAGAATTCTATTATACAAGTACTGTTTCACATATCAATCTTGAGATATTCGTAATTTCATAGAATCATAGTAGAGTATAAAATAATAGATTTTTTGTATACGATGAAGCAAGAAAAGATACTCTATATACACGATGTTGAATTCTATGCCATAGTCCAAGCCCTTCGTCATTGACATCCCTACCTCATTTAAAGAAAATTTATACTAATTTATGATCATGAAACTCTAAAACATATCAACAATCAAGGAACTTTAGGTGAAAGACATGCAAAATGGATTACACTTTACAAGAATATGCTTTCATATTAAGACATAAGAGTGAAAAAAATAATCAAGTGGTCGACGCACTTACTAGGATAGTTTCTCTTCTCAACTCAACAAGCATGGAGCTTGATGTGTTCAATTCCATTCCAGATATGTACCGCAAAAATTTAGATTTTGGGCATATTTGAGAAAAGTGTAAATTTGGACAAAAAGATGATTATATACATCAAGATGATTTTTTGAGTAACCGCTCGCGTATTTCAAAATGCTCTTTTAGAGAATATATTACTCTCTTCGTCCCTAAAAACGTTTTCTATTTGTGTTGGACACGTTTATCACCGCACACTTTTGATTGTTAATATCTTTAATTTCGTATTACTATTAAATATAAAAATTTCATTATATTAAAGTACTCATAAATACGGATTGTTATCACTCATGATTATATTTAATTTTTATAGATTAAACATAAATTAATAGTCAATCGCTTTACATGAATAGTGTCAAAAGTCAAAATAGGAAACGTATAATGGGACGGAAGGAATATTAAAAAGCTACGAGAACTTGGTGAACACTTTGGACGAGGTAAACTTTTTATTGATCAAAGATAAGTATTTTTGGGAAAATATTTATCGAGATGTGAACCATTTTTTTTTTGAAAAGATGTTGAATATGCCAGACACGCAAATGAGGTGTCCAAAACACATGTTATTAGCAGCCAAGAACCATGCCAGAGAGTTTATACTTTATACAAATGAAATGAGAGGAAATTGGATATAGTCCTTTCTAAAAATACAAAATGCTTTACACTGGGTACTTAACAAGGTAATTCTGAAATGAAAATAATGACATATTTACCAACTTCTAGCTTAGCACAGTATATACCTCCACTAATACATTCAACTTTGCACTCTAGAAAATAAACTTCTTTTTCTTCTTCTTCTCCATGAAGGCTATGAGGTGTGCTTGTTGCACAAGGGCATCATCAAGATCCTGAACAGATACCATGATTAGACATAGGTGCAGCAACATATATGAACACCATTCAAGATTTTGTTGTTTCTTTGATCTAATCATCAATTAATAATTTTTTTGAAAAAAACAACTAAACCTATACCTTTTTGGTAGCTGAAATCTCTTGTTCTAGATCATGGACACGAGAGAAAGCTGCATTCGGCATTGTTGCCGGTTTCTGGCTGAGAATGATGACTGTTTCCTCAAGATTGCTTATACGCTTCATCTTCATTAAGTAGTCATTGTGAGATACAGTTACTGAAGGCATATTGTAGGGATGTGCCTGACCTCTAACAGAATCATCAGCACCAGGCATAGAGCTGGAGTAGAGAGTGGCAGCAGTAAGCCTTCGGTAAACATTTCTAGTCAGTTGGACTATAGCCGCAATGCCCATCAAAAGGGTCATCATCCCATTGAAAATCTGGCTGCTTAGTCCATCACTTGGCTTGCATGGATTATGGATCGGGTAAAAGTGTTGAGCTATCAGATGTAACAAAAAAAATATTGAATGTCATAATTCAAGTTGATACCAGAATGCCCTGACACTCAAATTAATGATTATGAATAACATTAAAAGAGCTAAAGCAAAACAAAAACAAAAAAATCATTAGGAATACTTATCTGAATATAGCAAGGTAAGATAATGTATATACCTTGGGAAAGGGCAAACTTGTCAGCTTGCACGGAGTTTGTCCAAGTTGCAAGTAATATTTGTAAGAAACAAAGTACAGAGTATTAAATAATAAAATAATGAATCCCCATTTCCCAGATATTAAAATTTGAAAACTGAAAGAAGACAGAATACAACCTTCATGATCTCAGGATCATTCCATGGCCCCTTATCCGATTGCATACAGCCACCTTTCTTTGCGCAATCACAAGTACCTCCTAAAAACTCTGGGAGCTCACTACAGAAAGAAGAGATTAGCTTTAGGTGCCTAAGAGATGCTCAAGTGGAGAATGCATGCCCATTTTGAAAGGATTTACATAAAATTATTTCATAAAACCTAACAGCTCTTTTCCTGAACGACATTCAGAAAGGAATGTTACACGTATTTTATATTTTGAAGTTTACCTAGCATCAATTATCTCCAGCAACTTGCTTTGGTACTTATTTCCAAGGACCTGGTATACAAAGCCATTACCTTGTTTAGCAGGTTGACTTCACTACTATCAGAATCATTGTTATTATGGATACAAACATACATTGATCTTGGCAGTAGTTTTTGGGTCAAGGAATGATTTGACTGTGTTCCACAGTAGCCTGAATCCAGAGCCAGCATTAATGATGTACATGCGGCACAAGGTCTACAGTAAATCAAGTAATAAGGAGTTAAAAACTTCAGGCACAAATTAGGAAAGACTAAGAAATTAGTGTAACTACAGAGAAGTTATTACCTCGGGGTGATTATTACCATCAATACTCTGAATACGTTGGAAAAGGTCCCTGGCCGCTTTATTAAAACTTTTCAGTCCCTGCCATTCAACCACGTAGGTAACTCATTTCAATTTTACAGCACAGTACCTCTCAATATTAAGCCATGTCTTCTTTTCAGATGGAATAAGAAAAGAAGCAACGTGAAACGCGATAAAATGCTAAATATTACAAAGGTAAGACGACTCAACAAAATCCATTGGTGTGCTATAAAACAAGCAACAGAAATTTGGAGACTGAAATGCATTTAAAGTAAAAGATAACAATTATCCCAACTATGCGCCATCAAAATTTCAGCAACCCTACGTATTATGAGAATATCCACATACCACCCCTTGTACATCAAGAATGGTTTACCACCCCTTGTACATCAAGAATGGTTGTGCTTTGATCAATATGTTTCTTTGCAGCAATTGAGCAGGCTGGAAATTTATCATTAAAGTTCCTCTCAAATTCTTGAACATGATACTTAACATAGCGGTCTAGTGTAGTGGCTTGCATGATCTTGTTAGCATCAACTTTACCCAAACTTTCAATATAAACTGGTTGTCCATCTTTATCAACTCCATGATGACCTTGAGGATAGTATAACATTATCATCCATATGGATTTATATATATAAATTAGAAACATTGAAATCTTACACTTGGTCGATAGATGGGAAACCAAAACCTGAGACGAGGATCTAGCCTAAAAAGTCAACATTTCGCAGAGCAATAATGTAAGTTCATTTTATCAGTAAATAATGTAAGATATTTTTAGAATCTTTAATGTTTGATTTTACAAATGCTTTAAGCTTAGTTAAACTAATTTGGAGCCAAGAATCTCTTAAACCAGTAAGCTGAGTCCTTCGCATATCTTCTGAGCTTGTCATGGTAATCAACATAATACAGACCAAACCTTGAACTGAATCCAGATGCCCATTCAAAGTTATCCAAGAGAGACCAAGCAAAGTATCCTTTCACGTTACATCCATCTTCCCTGTAAATTACAAGGCTTGGTCAGATTTTTTAAGTATCTTCATTAACTAATGACATTAGCAGATTTAACATGTCTACTAAGCAGTGAATTGGCTTACGTGATAGCTGCAAGCACGTTTGTCAAGTAATCGTTATGGTATTTGATCCTTTTCTCATCCTTCAGCGCATCCTTAATGGAAATAGATGAGTTATTTGCATCATCCATACCTAGCATGAACATTTAGAAAAGAGGAATAAAAATAAAGTCAGATTGGCTTTTTTTTTTCCAAAAAAAATCTTGTTCTGCAGAGTGTTATTGAGTAACCAGTTTTACCATTTTCAGTTATTATGACTAAGGGATTCCCATATCTTGTCTTCACATAATTCAGAAGACTTCTCATTCCCCAAGGTACTATGTACAACCATATCGAATTGGCCTGCATTTCAAAACGACAAAGCTGAATATGTCATTACACAAATTGGAAACTGTATCATAGTCTTTATGAGTTATTTCTGTAATGATGATAGATCAGTTACCCGATCACCAATAGGTTTCCCGTCTTTGAATGCTGGAAAACAATATAGAACATCATTGAGTTAAGGAAGAGAAATGTATGATAATGATGAAAAAAAATGATATGGCTTGTGTACTTGTTATGTACTACCAAGTATAACAATAAAAGATGATAGAAGAGTCTATGATTAGTAGGATGTCAATGTAAAAGTGCTACACATAAATAACATACGCTGAGTAATGGCACCACTGTCTGCCATTGAGTCGTTGCTTTCTGCAGAACCATTCGCGGCATACATTGTTGTGTAGTGATTTATGCCCACAAAATCAAGGCTGCCCTTAAGAAGAGTGGATTCAGCTTCACCAAATTTTGGTAATCGACTTCCTACCCTACTTCTCATTGAGCTCGGATAATCACCAAACATCAATGGATCAACAAACCTGCACTAGTGAGGGGATAATAATTCAATGCATGAAAAATCACTGATTTGTGCTACTTTATGTAAAGCACTTAAGCATGAGGATATGTTTAGTATTTAAAAATTTACAACAACTTAGCCTAATGCACTCTAAATCACCAGTTCCTTGGTTGCCTTGAAACTATCCTGGTTGCCTTGAAACTAAAAAAGTACAAGTGAAAATTCTTACCAACCCAAGTTAAACTCCATTGCTCGGCCTGCAGCTTCTATGTCCTCTGTAGAGTTTGTTATTGGTTCATACCAAAAACTATCAAATGCTATTCCCACTATTCCATTTTGTACTTGCTGTTAGAAAAGATAACTAAAGAAGTTAAGAATATCCGCATACATGCAGAAACATTGCACTTTATTTTATGTCAAGCAGAATCAACTTATCACAGCAGTAAAAAAAAAACTGTAATCAGTCATATGTACCTTGTACATTTTCCTATAAATATTTGTGGCTGTTCCATGAGCAAGTAGAACGTTGTGACCGACAATGTAAGGCTCAGTTGCAGAATTTCCTTCCTTGCAGCGCGATTGTCCAAGAAGGGAGCATCTTCCTGGTGCCAGGAATCCTAAATCATAGCCAGCTATGGCAAAACCATGGGGCTCATTGAAAGTTATCCAGTGCTTCACCCTGTCCCCAAATTCCTGGAAGCACGTCTCAGCATATGTGGCAAAGTCGTTACTGCAAAAAAACAATTCTCTTCTGATTTTACCACACCTGGAAAATTTTAATATGATTTCATAGTTAGTGCAAAACAAAGCTTAAGAATATAATTTACTTACATTATTTGGGAGCTGAGCCAACCTTGGTATTTGTCTTCCAGGGCTTGAGGAAGATCAAAATGGTAAAGGGTAACATATGGTTTAATCCCTAGGAAAAAAATACAAGAATTTGTCAGTGAGTGTTATTCAGAAGAGCTTAATTTGACTATGGTTGACATATGACATTCGGAGTACCATTGGCTAACAAAGCATCAATGAAATGATTATAATGATCAACTCCAGCCTGATTGATTTTCCCGGTTCCATCTGAGAGAGAAGCACTGAATAAGAAAATTTACCAGAAAACTCCCATGGGAAATACTTTAGAGTTTCGTAATTCAAAAACTGAAAACATGTTTTTTAGCACATGAAAAGAGTTTGAAGATAGCTTACTGGGAAAAATCCTAGACCAAGAGATGGAAAACCGATAAGCATCCATTCCCATATATTTCATAAGTTTAATATCTTCCTGTTGCAAGCACATCAGTGTTAACGTAAATATAACATATTGTGCCTGGTAGTTAAAAATGTGTTCAGCTCTAATGAAAACAATTAGAGTACACGTGCTTACGTTGTACAGATGATACTGGTTCACAGCTACATCACCAGTACTTCCATCGGTTATCTTTCCTGCAGTGTTGTTATCAACATTGTCACTTCAAGTTCAAATCATTGAAGATCGCATTTGTATTAGCAAAGTTTCATAGATCTCGGATAAATTTACCAAATGTATGTGCAAATGTGTCCCAGATGGAAACTCCCCTTCCACCCTCCTTCACTGCTCCTTCATACTGAAAAGACATTAATGTTGCAAGTTATAAACTTAACATACAATTGATCCTTAAAATTACGTTTTAGAAGAACCGATAACTTAACAGAGAATAGAATCATCGAAAAGGAGCTAACCTGGTAAGCTGCAGAGGAAGTTCCAAATGTAAAACCCTTTGGAAAACATGCTCTACTAATATTAGTATTAGCATCATTAGTTTTCAAGCTACTAATCTTGACAAGTAATAGTACCACCATTAGTGCAACAACCAAACCAATATCAACAGAACTTTGAAATTTCACCATGTTTCAAAATTTCTTAATGTGCAGTGGTTATCGAATGAATGGATACTATCTTTATAGAGGAAGAGAGTGGAAATGTTCAGAAAATCTACGTCTGTATATGTTGAACAGCATTCCATCCATTTTTTATTTGTCGTTTGACTTTTCTGCACATATTTCAGACCATATACCAACCAAGAACAAGAAAATACTGACAGTTCTCAGGCATTATAATAAGCATGTTGCCGTATTATAATTTAATATTGAATTGATTTTATCATTGACATATTCAGATTCTTACTTTCTCTTTGGTCAATTATTTATTTATTTATCATTGTTGATTCCAAACGGTCATGTATCTTTTTAATATTTTGTCCATTTAGTTATTGTCATCTATCTATTTATTTATCCTCATCGTTTTCCTTGATTATTTGGCTTGCTTCTTCTTCTGAGCCAAGTGCAAGTTTCAAAAGAGGCATTGGATTTGATTAAAGGAGACTGTAAATTTAAAACCAAAGAAAACCAGGTAAAACTATTTAGACATGTCCTTCTGCAGAAAGGATGGCGCAGAATACCAGGTTAAAAAAATGTCAAAGAAGGCTGTACATTTAAACTGTTAATTATATGATCCTATTGGGGCCTTCCTCTAACATCTTAAGATTTTAGATGAGCTGGTTATCAGAGTTTAGGCTGGCGGGAGGAATAAGGTTCGAGTGAGGGGGTGTTAATTATATGATCCTATTGGGCCTTTCTCTAACACCGTTTAACAATATTACTTATAAGACCTTGATATATTGCAAGCAGGCAATTTTCTATGTTTCTAACATACAAGTAATATGATTCTGTTTGTAATGAGTTTCACCTGCATATTTGTAGAACTAGACAGGGTTAGTGCCAGACTGCTTGTTTCTTGTTTCCACTTATGTGTAATCTAAGAACAATGAATTTTCAGTATTAGTGCTTTCGTTATGGTTCAGTCCCTAATATTCTCTGTTCGATGGGCTTTTAGTTTTGTTTTCTGTCAAGTTCTGCACCAAACTGTTCTCTCATTTCCTCGTGTCATTCACTAATTTACAAACTTAATGATGATCTTAGGATCTTCTATATGTGCTCGTGCAGACCCTAAGGTCCTTCACTCAGCTGCTAAACTTTTACTTTCCCATGTTGCAGGATATCGTACTAGCAGCCACAGGAGATCCCAGAACATTTTCTGACCTGATTACAATTGGTTCCAACGCAGGACTTACTGGTTACGCTATTATTTTCCTATGCAACTTTGGGTCATTCTATCCGATTAGAGGATCTGTTCATCTTTTAAGTGCCTGTTAAGTTTTAGCAAAGTGCATAGTTTTAAGAATCAGAGCACTATCTCTGCAGAAAAATAAATCTTTGGTCATGGTGTTCCTATAATCCATATGGACTTATATATATAAATTAGAAACATTGATATCTCACACTTGGTCGATAGATGGGAAACCATAACCTGAGACGATGATCTAGCCTAAAAAGCTAACATTTCGCAGAGCAATACTGTAAGTTCATTTTATCAGTAGATATAATTTCTATTGCAGGAGATAGCTACTAGATGCTGGTCTTTCGATCCTTAGAAACTGTTGCAAAATTTCCCTTGAAATTTGCATCTTTCACTATTTAAATTAGCTGAAGAATCAAGAGAAAAACTTTTGGTTTCTTTTTGTTATATTATCGAAGGTCTTCTGAAAAAGCAGGATTAATACTCATTTATCTTTTTTCCTGATAAGTTAAAGAAGGAACCAAATCATCGAGAAGTTTTGGTTTATTTCCATCTGGTTCATGCTGTTTTTCTCTCATTATCAATACATATAATCTACTACGAAGGCATGTGAGTAATCTGCAACAATATATTTTTTCTACCAACATTTTTCTCAGTATAACCCTTTAGTTCATTTCGTCAAATAATGAATCAAAAAATCATGTAAGACTTGTTTTGTTAAGTTCTAAAGAGAACTTAATGCAAAGCCAAAGATGCACAGTAGTATTGCAAAGTTCCCGAAAAGATATTTTTAAAATCTCTAATGTTTGATTTTACGATTGCTTTAAGCCTAATTAAACTAATTTGGAGCCAAGAATTTCTTAAACCAATAAACTGACTCCTTCTCATGTCTTCTCAGCTTGTCATGGTAATCAACGTAAAACAGACCAAACCTTGAACTGAATCCAGATGCCCATTCAAAAGGGAGCTGTTTGGCTCTTTGGATTTAGGATTAGTGTGACATTTACTCAAAATATTAAATTTTTTTTAACAAATACTGGTGCATGTTTCGATACGAACTAGAAAATAACAAACAAAAAAAACAGCAATACAAGAGCAAAATACATTACATACTTGCGGTCACAAGAGAGCTTTGCATATATCTTCATATTCAACAGCGGGCAGAACCCTTCCCTCGTATATTCCTTTCTCAATCTGCAGCTTAGCACAAAATTTATCTGTATCAACAGCTAATAACTTGGCATTTGATCCACGATAAGCACCATTAACAATCTTCACGAGGCCGCCAATTTGGGGAATAACTGTCTGAAGCTCCTCTTGATCCACTCTAAGGACATGCTTAGTGTCAATCATTTCAATTTCTCCCACATACTTATCAATCACTTTACGAACAACGCCTTTTTGCTTATAATAACCTAGAGTTTTACTCATTACCTTAACAACAATCCCCTCCCATAACCAGTAATCCTTCCTGTTTCTATGCTCTTTGGCCATCTCTTGCTCCCTCATCACCTCATCCAAAGCCGATGCTTTCGATGCTTTCTCAGTAGCATCTTTCTTAGGTTTCTTCTTCTTATTCCCCCCAGTTTCCCCCTCATCAAAAACCACTCTCAAACGCTCCCCTTTCTCCTTGTTACCCGCCCCAAGCTTAATCTTAATCTTGCCACCATCACTTTCACCTCTCTTAAATAACTTGCCCTCATTCGTCATCATATTATTCTGTTGCGCACGCTCAATCTGCTTCATAATCTCCCAATCCTGCTTCTCCTCATCCACCAAATCAGCCCTAACCCTCATCCTCTTCCTCTTCCTCTCTGAATCATCGCCTCTATCAACATACCTAATAAACCACCCCTTGGACGTCTCCTCCACCTTGCACTTCCCCGTCTTGCCCAAATACTTAACAAACTCAGTCAACGTCACCCACTGTGTAGAATTCATATGAACATGATGCCTATCAGCAATATACTCATTATAAACACACGTAGCCGCAACACGACTAATCCCATGACTCCTCTTGATATGCTCCAGAAAAGTGAATTCAAACTCGTGCGAAAAACACTCAACGACAAAATTAGGGTTCTGACCAAACACATGCATCTGACGTTGATGACCTTCACTCATACAATGACATTTAAATCCGTTCCCATCTCGACATTGTTTCTCACACATCTGACAATACCATTGTAGTTTTTCAAGCCCTCTTGCTTTCATTCGATTTGCTATTGCCTTTGGGCTTAAGAAATCATTCTTTCCCATCCCTAGATTCAGATAATAACAGCGAGCGAGTATGTTTATCAATTAAACCCTAGAAGATTAACAATACAGTAATCGATACAGCGAGTATGTGTATAGGTTGAGAACGAAGAAGATGATTATATAGGAAGCTAGGGTTTTTAATATAAAAAAGGCTTACGCGTTACGCCCTGGATTTTAATTGTGTTGTGATAGAGTGTTTTATAGGGGTCGTGTTTGTACTCCTTCCCCCTAAAAATGTTTGGTCTTTAGACAGGTTTCTCAATAATTATTAATATCTTTAATTTCGTATAAGTATTAAATATAAAATTTCATTGTATTAAAATATTCATAAATACGGATCCATCAAAATTATTCATGACTATGTTTGATCTTATAAATATTAATTATTAGTCAATCGCTTACCGTAAATATTGTTAAAAGTCAAAATTGGAATTGTTTTATGGGACGGAGGGAGTATTTTATTCGAATTTTGCTACCTAATTTATCTTGATTATTTATTAATTGTATATTTGTATTATTATTTAGTTGTTTTGTATGGTTGATTAATTATAAGTCATAACTCATTGTATTACATCTACTACATCACATGTCACATGATAATATTATTTTTTACCAAAATATATGAAATTCATTTGAGCTAAAATTAACGAGAAAATTTATTTAAAGTATATCTCTCAGGGATAGCTCAACCCGCTGAAACATGTACTTTTGAGTTTACCATTCCAAAATTCGAGTTTTGATTATTTTCGAAAATTAAATAATTTTTAAAACACTCTAACGAAGATCTTTAAATAAATAAATAAATTATCCATATAATATTATTTTTGATTTTTCATAATTATCAAATATAACTATGTTTTCTAAACTGAATAGAATACTGAGTGCAAAACCAAAAATAACTGGATATTCTACATTAAATAGAAAAACTTGATGTAAAATTTGTAATATGTCTTTTTTCTTCAATTTCTCGATATTTTTAACAAGAAAATACTAGCTTACAGCTCGTGCGATGCACAAATGACTTTGTTTTTTTCTTTAATAATAATTTTAGATTGTTTATTTAATTAATTATAATCGTACATTTTTTTAAATTTATTTACGTGGTCTTGTGTATACAATTATGAGAGAATGATGACACTTTCATGCTATAATTCTATTTGTGTCAAAGTTCTTTATAAACGAATATGCGTTATAGTCAATAATTATAGATTGAATCTACTTTTGTTAATAGAAATAAATCTGGAATGAATAAAAATTATGTGCATGAGTAAGACATACAAAAATTATGTGTTAGAAGTTACGATTTATTTGTTGCGGAATTAATAAACAACATAAGAAGAACACAGTTGATTAATCAAAAAATGTTTGATTAAACTTTATCTCTAACAATATATTCGAGAGCTGCTAGGTTACAATATGAATATTACAATTCGTTAACTTATAAAGTACACCTAAGTTGTGGTTATATATTGTTACACAGTTGCCTATCAATTAAACATACATAAAAATTAATCTCTAATTGAATACATGAAAATATATCTTGTAATTGATAGTTACATCCCTGTAATGTGGGATATATATATTCTACTATAATTACAAACATATTCATATTAACTAACTTCTAATTCTGAACATCTAACTCTGATGAAGCATCTTCTGATGATCAGACTATGATGAGACTTGAAACCATCTTCTGGCGAACTTCTGATGGACTCCCTCTGTGGATATATCTATGAATTGTTTCTGATATCATGAAATATAACATGTTGCTCTGTCAAAGAAGGAGAATGAAGAGAAACATAAGGTTTACAGTATCAAGGCACAGGAATGGAAGTTATATGTTCAGATGAAGTCCGGTGAGAAGTGGGACACAACCAATAAGTTCTTCCACTCTAAACAGACTCTCACAAATAATGATGCAACCTTCATGATATTCTTACATGGTCTGAAGCAAGTAAACTCACATCATGGATGGCTACATGAGTGCTTTTCTCAACAGCGTCACAAAGATCACTGTTGGTGTGGATATGGTTCGATATGAAATAATCATCTATCGATCCACATTGGTATTTATGTGTATTTAGAGAGGAGCTGGGGATGATTTTAATTTTGATGAAGGTTCAACTAGTGATGATGAAGAGTCTTCTCATGAGGAGGTAAGGAACATAGGGGGAGGTGAAGGCCCTAGTTCAAGCTCACACCTACCTGCATAGATGTTCAACAGGGAAAGCAACATTCATCATCTCATTTAAACTCTAATAAAGCTTATCAATCAGACAAAATCATCCAGTGACACGGCTACAGATGCAGGAATGAAGTCCTTACTCCAGTCACATCTTGAGTCACTGCAACTCTACAAGAATCAGCATTTGAAACAAACTCAATATATGGATGACATTAAAGGACAAATTGTTGGAGTTAAGGACAATGTCAAGAAGGTAGTGGAAAATCAAATTCCTGCATCCACTATGAGAGAAATTAAGTTAAAACTTAGGAAGGAGGCTGACCTCTCTAGAAAAGTTGAGGCCCTGTCTGAAAGGATGACTACAATGGAAAATTCAATGGCCAAGATACTTCAAAATCAAGAAACTCAAACAACCTTCCTTTAGCAATTGGTGGAAGCTCAAACTTCAACCCCTCAGCCACTAAATGTTAACAAAAAGGGGGAGAAGGGGCTAAATATACAAGTAACAAATGTGTTGATTCCTACCATCACCATGCCCAAGCCATCAGTTAGCTGCAACAAAGTTGAGCTTAGAAGACAAGCAGGACATTGATCATGGACTTGAAAAATAAGTGATTGGCTCAACAAAAAAATTCAATACTTATTGAGACCAATCATCAGTGATGAAATGTAGTTGGGAGGGAAGAAGTATAAAGGTGAACCTTCCAATATGCTAAAGATGTGGGATTTAACTCCCAGAGTATCTAGGCTCTCTACCAAGAAGCCATTTAAGGAAGATTATGCACCTCCCAGGCCTAATGAAAATAAATTGATGGGAGCTACCATTGCCAACTTCAAAAATGTTATAATGTCAATCTAAAGGAAATAATGGCAACTATCTACAGGCATGGAAAGCTAATTATCATTATGAGTGGTTACCCTCAGTTTGTGGAAGCAAAGAAGGAAGAAGACAGGAGAAAAGACAAATCTTTCTTAGTAAAAAAGACTATCAAAAAGATTGTTAAAAAGGCTAAGAAGATTGTGCCTACTGTATCTCCTCCACCTAAAGAATAAAAGCCATAGTGGAAAATTGGTGAAAGGGAGAAATTCAAAGCTAAGAAGAAAATGGTAATTGAAGACATAAACAAGACAGAAGATAGCATTCCAACCCAACCTACCACAACAGCTCAAATATTTGTGCCTCCCAAGAAGCCAGTTTAATATGCTAAGGTGTATGAGGGGATAAATTTATTTGAAGAGCCTATCATCCCTAAAGAAGAGCCAATAGATTGGGAAAGTTTGCCTATCCCTGACTTTAAAATATTCATTCTTCCAAATCCCAAGAAAACCAAACATGCAGGTAAAAAGCAAAAACCAACCATGCCAACTCCCAAAGCACTTATAAAACCAAAACCCAAGGAAAATAAAGAAAACCTATCCTACATCTGTGACATCAAGGAATTCTAAACCATTAACCTTTACTTGGATGAAATAGATGAAGTAAGGGGAATCAGAAGCACATTTAAAATGCCTGAAAGATTGGTGTTCTGATACAAAGGTGGAAAAGAAATAACTTGGACTCTTCAAAGGATACTAAGAGGTCTGGAGGAAAAATTGAGGCGGTCCACTTTTCAAATATTTTTTCATAATTTGTCCCCATAAATTTATGAAATTGCATTCACGTTCATTTGGGGTCGTCCGGAAGTGAATCGGAGCTGAAACGATTGTTACTCGGGTGTCGAAGAATTCTCGTAGGGCGTAGCACATGAGGTCTGGAGGAAAAATTGAGGCAGCCCATCTTTCAAATATTTTTTCATAATTTGTCCCTATGGATTTATAAATTGCATTCGCGTTCATTGGGGGTCGTCCGGAAGTGAATCGCAGCTGAAACGATAGGTACTCGGGTGTCGAAGAATTCTCGCAGGGGGTAGGACATGAGGTCTGGAGAAAAAATCGATGCGGCCGTATTTCAAATATTTTTTCATAATTTATCCCTATAGATTTATGAAATTGCATTCGCGTTTATTTGGGGTCGTCCGGAAGTGAATCGGAGTTGAACGATAGGTACTCGGGTGTCGAGGAATTCTCGTAGGTGTTAGTACACGAGGTCTGGAGGAAAAATTGAGGAGACCCGTATTTCAAATATTTTTTCATAATTTGTCCCTATGGATTTATGAAATTGCATTCACGTTCATTTAGGGTCGTTCGGAAGTGAATCGGAGCTGAAACGATAGGTACTCGGGTGTCGAAGAATTCTCGTAGGGGGTTGTACACGAGGTCTGGAGGAAAAATTGAGGCAGCCCGTTTATTGAATATTTTTTCATAATTTCTCTCTATGGATTTATGAAATTTCATTCGCGTTCATTGGGGGTCGTCCGGAAGTGAATCGCAGCTTAAACGATAGGTACTCGGGTGTCGAAGAATTCTCGTAGGGGGTAGCGCACGAGGTCTGGAGGAAAAATTGTGGTGGCCCGTATTTTAAATATTTTTTCATAATTTGTCCCTATGAATTTATGAAATTGCATTCGCGTTCATTTGGGGTAATTCAGAAGTGAATCGGAGCTGAAACGATAGGTACTCGGGTGTCGAAGAATTCTCGTAGGGGTAGTACACGAGGTCTGGAGGAAAAATTGAGGCGGCTCGTTTATTGAATATTTTTTCATAATTTCTCCCTATGGATTTATAAATTGCATTCGCGTTCATTGGGGGCTGTCCGGAAGTGAATCGCAGCTGTAACGATAAGTACTCGGGTGTCGAAGAATTCTCATAGGGGGTAGCACGCGAGGTCTGGAGGAAAAATTGATGCGGCCGTATTTCAAATATTTTTCATAATTTGTCCCTATAGATTTATGAAATTGCATTCGCGTTCATTTGGCGTCGTCCGAAAGTGAATCGGAGCTGAACGATAGGTACTCAGGTGTCGAGGAATTCTCGTAGGTGGTAGTAGACGATGTCTGGAGGAAAAATTGAGGAGGCCCGTATTTCAAATATTTTTTCATAATTTGTCCCTATGGATTTATGAAATTGCATTCGCGTTCATTTGGGGTTGTCCGGAAGTAAATCGGAGCTGAAACGATAGGTACTCGGGTGTCAAAGAATTCTCGTAAGGGGTAGTACTCGAGGTCTGGAGAAAAAATTGAGGCGGCCCGTTTATTGAATATTATTTCATAATTTGTCCCTATGGATTAATGAAATTGTATTCGCGTTCATTTGGGGTCGACCGGAAATGAATCGGAGCTAAAACGATAGGTACTCGAGTGTCGAAGAATTCTCGTAGGGGGTAGTACACGAGGTCTGGAGGAAAAATTGAGGCGGCCCGTATTTCAAATATTTTTTCATAATTCGTCCCTATGGATTTATGAAATTGCATTCACGTTCATTTGGGGTCATCCGGAAGTGAATCGGAGTTGAAATGACAGGTACTCGGGTGTCGAAGAATTCTCGTAGGGGGTAGTACACGAGATTTGGACGAAAAATTGACGCGGTCCGTTTATTGAATATTTTTTCATAATTTCTCCCTATGAATTTATGAAATTTCATTCGCGTTCGTTGGGGGTCGTTCAGAAGTGAATTGGAGCTGAAACGACTGGTACTCGGGTGTCGACGAATTCTCGTATGGGGTAGTACACGAGGTCTGGAGGAAAAATTGAGGAGTCCTATTTTTTAATTATTTTTTCATAATTTGTCCCTATGCATTTATGAAATTGCATTCGGGTTAATTTGGGGTTTTTCGGAAGTGAATCGGAGCTGAAACGACTGGTACTCGGGTGTCGAAGAATTCTCGTAGGGGGTAGTACACGAGGTCTGGAGAAAAAGGGGGGAATTTTTGGTGTATTAACGGGGGAAACAAAGAAGAGGACATTTTTTATTTTATTTTTTAAAAAATGGTTATAGACTTCGGTTGATTAACATACTGATATCTTACAATACCTTTAACATCGGTTTTAAGGCAACGGATGTTAGAACTGCTTTTAACATCGTTGACATTTCTAACTGATGTCTAAGGGGTGATGTCGTATGCACTATTTCTAGTAGTGGATGTACTGGTATGGAATCTCCATATTGATAAAATGAAAATAATCTGAACTTTATGTAGGTCATTCCTCCAGATTGATAAAATGAAAATAATCTAAACTTTATGTAGGTCATTCCTCCGTATTGATTTCTAGTGCTTCAATCTTCCAACTAATCTTCTAGACTGGAATGGCGATCAAGGCTTAAATCATGTCTATAATATTTTACACATATCAAGCGTTGACAAGTTTCCTCTGCATTAAAAAGCAAAGAATAACTGTTGGTCAGAAAATGTAATACTACACATATCTCTCCCTGACAAAAAGTTTCCCAATGACTTGCTTTCATTTCAAGATTCTACTGATTAGTAAAGTTCAATATTAACAATCTAACATAGATTCTAATGTCTCCATGAATAAAATTTAATAGTTCAGACTTAATATGATCAAGAAATCTTACGTGAGTGATTTTCTGTCAAAAAATATCGGAGGAGCAATTATAGTCAAACAACAAAATCCTATATGGAACTACGCGGTGAAACGAAATAAGCAAGACTTCTTAAACAAAAGGGGCACTAACACTAAAAGAAGAAAAGTGCTTACTAAGTAAGCGAGGAAGAAAATCCCAAAATTTAGAGCACTCTTAGTCCTGCCAAAATAATGACAAAAAAGAGTTAGTAGTCAATCTTACTCGATATTTTTTTTTGCATGTTAAGTAATCTTACATTATATCCATTAAAGAAGAAACTGGATATTTTCACAATCACTTTTTTTCTGTCTGGAAGATATTTTCACAATATATCTCTATGTATTTGAGTGCACTTTAAACAATCTTAAGTTACAAAATGTTTTCATTTTTGAAAACGTATGAATTTGTCATTCATTGGCTTAAAAATGAGAAGAACATACTTCACTAACAGATATATCTTAAGATGAGGCATATCAATTTATGCAGGTATAATATATTCTTCAAACTTGCCAGACCAAAAATGAGGGGCAAATTACAAAGTTTGTAACATTTAGGATAAGAGGGATCCCATCAAGCTTATGACTCTCAGTCGTATATAAAGCAAATCGAGGAAAAGTGCCAACTTACTGAATCCATAGGCCGGTGTTATAATACAGCATCCATTGTTCTTGCGGCTTCCCGTTTCATCTCTGCAGCTTTCCCACTACCTCGGAAATACATGTAGATTTGCTGCACCAAGAATTAAGATAAAGGCATACATGTGAGGATAATATACAAAACTTCAAAAATAATCAGAATGGAGGCATGGAAAAAAAACGACTGAAGCATCAAAGGATGTTGACCTGAATAACCGAGATGTTTATCAGTGATTCAATGGCAAAAAATGCACATCCAATTAAATAAAGCACCTGCAGTTACTAAAAGGATTATCAACCTCATTTATATTTTAAATCTATAACATTACTAACGAAAAAAGAGTGAAATGGCATTCAAGTAAAATAGAATTAAGCCAATAAAACGTTATTTGAAAGGTTTATATTCTCCAATATTTTACATTGTACAAACAATATCCATACGAATCTGACAGAAACTATAATGTTTAATTCGCAAGTAAAAAAACCCTGTCTAGGAAAATGCTGGATTAAAACTAAACTTAAAATTTAATGCATACATATTATATCATTAGGTACACAAAATGTCCCTTTTTCTTGTAGTGCAACGTATTTACGTAACTCGTATGCCTCAACTTGAGCAAATAAAATGTAATTATCCGAAATCTTAATTATAAAGACATAGATAAAGAAATGTTCCATTCCAGTGTGTTAATTACTATAACAATCCAACCTAACTAATAGAGCTTATAAAGGCAAGCATTGAGCAAAGTTTAGTCCCTGGAAATGCTTAGTGAGCAATATTCCAATGCAATTTTATGACATAGTTGGTGAAAGATGTGACTTTGAGTTACATTCAATATTTTTATGCTTCTGAAATGGAAACAGCAAATCAGAATGTGATTTTTCTTATTAAGATAGCATTTTCTTTTAATCATTTGGGTCTTATCTTCAGTTTAGGTCTACCTCTCCTCGAATTGGGGCTATCTGTAACCTGGAGTTTATTCATATTTTATTGATTTTTATTTTGTTCTTCTTTATCTTTTGGATCGCTTAATTTCTATCTTCAGTTTAAAATAATTCATATTCAAATCTCTAGAGAAAGAAGCGGACAACAAAAAAGAAACATCCACAAAGAAAGTGCAATATGCTAAAGATAACTTACCTGGTTTTCCACCAGAAAGAATAGGACTCTCGACGGGTTCAACGCCATACACCTGTTACAGAAGAAAGAAAGATTTTAGATGAATACAGGAAGTTCCATCAAGTAATAAACTATAGAGTACATATTAGAAACCAACTAAACACTAAAGTCAAGCATACGAAATTGTGCATATTTATATCCGTTGAAAAGTCTGCTCCTTAAGGAACTTTCCATCACATGCAATTGGCAAGATAACTATAAATCACATCACTACCTTATGATAAACAATCTAAATCTAACTACTCAAATGAATAGATATAAATGCGAAAGCATATCAATGCGCAAATAAACAACCTAAAGCATATAAATGCACAATCAAACAATCCAAGCAGAAAAACTAAACATTATCAAACATCATTTCTACTAAACACACACATACATAAATCAACAACTAATCAAACATCCTAAACAATGAATTTAAATAAATACTCAACATACGAAAGCATATAACACATAATTAAACAACCTAAACTGGGAAAAAAACTTAACATAATTACACATCATTTTAACTAAATACACGCATACATCAGTCAACAAATAATTATACAGCATCAAAACTCAAATTAAATAAATATAAATACTTGAATAAACACGCAATTAAACGACCTGAACAGAAGAACTTAACATAGTCACAATGCACGCATTATTTCAGTCTAACAAACGCAAACATAAATCAACTAAACAGATATAAACGCGCAATTAAACAACCTAAAGCATATAAACGCGCAATCAAACAACCTAAACAGAAAAACTAAACATAATCACAAATCATTTCAACTAAATACACATATACATTAATCAACACTTAATCAAACAGCTTAAACACTCAAATTAAACAAATAAAAAAACTCGAAACACAAAAGAGTACTCGAAAAAAGGTTGGAGAGACTGCGATGGAGATCATAAAAGCATGTGATGGAGCTGAGAGAGAGTGTGGGAGTCTTTTCTAGGGTTTTTAAGGCGGTAAAGAACCTTCCCCGCAGCTATTAGAATCAACAGGATCACTGGTCAATCCCTCGTCCAACGCACTATCAGCAAAAAATGCAATATATACCTTCTCTTGGGCCACCAACACAACAACAAAAGGCAACCAACAAAATAAACAAAACAAAATAAACCAAATATATATAATATAAAGGACTATGGTCAGAAGACAGAACAACAATTCCAAAAAAACACAAAAACATTGCAGAATGAATACTAACAATATAAAAAAACAACTCACTTGTAGTAGACATTCTAGACGATCCAATACAAAAGCCATCAAATCAATCAAACCAATCAAGAAAACATACATACAAAACTAAAAAATGAATCTTTTCGCAAATAAAAACCTCCAACTCAAATCAAACCAAACCCATCAAGAAAACACACATACAAACCTAAAAAACTAATCTTCTTCTGCAAACAAAAAAACCCAAGTCAAATCAAACCAAACCAATCAAGAAAATACCATACAAAATCAAGAAAATGAAAGATGGGATTTTTACCTCAACTTGAATTGACATATATTCAAAGGGGTGGCTCATTTATTGACCATGGATCTCAATCTCTGTGGACATGATGAGGAGAAGAGAGGAGGAATGAACACAATCTACACAAACTAATAAAGGAAATTGAAAAAACCCTCATAAAAATATATGAAGTTTTGCAGCTATTGAGCTATCTCTATGCTACAAAAAGTGTTCTCCAAGTTCACTAAGAATAAAGTTAGTAGACATTAAGTTGTAAGGGCATTAAGCCCTACACAACCAAAATTGTTAGGAAGATGTGCAACTTGATGATAATTAGTCAAAATGCCTTAGTATATTTTAACTTAGTATAATTGTAGCTTTCAACGGATGATCTTTTTATGAAGATCCGTTGAAAGTGTAGCTTATGTAATATAAGTATTGTAGCACTTTCCTGCATAATTTAATGCTAGGATAGTCTCAATTTTGATGTATGTCTTAGTCAAGAAATATACCAATTAGATATGTAGAATAGGTTGGTCAATTGTATATAAATGATTCCTTGTAATTCTGTATAAGTGAAATGGAGAAAAATGATATAAGTACAATTCAACGGATGAGCTTTCAACAAATCAACGGATGACTCAAGTTATATTTCAACGGATGAAGTCTGGAACATTTCAGCGGATGAACCTTGGAGTATTTCAACGGATCATCTAATGGAGTTTTAAAAATGAGACGTTGACAGTGACTTGACATTCACATGGGTTGATTAGATGTAAATGGAAAGTGGCAGCCTGCAATCAGGTTTTGGAGAACAAAGTAACATTTCCATTTCTATGTTTACTCGAAGGTTCAGTCAAGCTCCAGAATAGAGAAATGAAGAAGACAAGTGATTAGACATTATAGGATTTTGTCTTATTAGTTTGTTTTATTCACTTGTAAGTTGGTAGTATATAAACCAAGAGAAACATTGTTAAATGTATGCATTCTAGATAGAGAAATAGTTCAGGCAATATTCAGAGTAATTTCTCTACAGTTTGTATTCAACTTTGTAAGCAACTGTGTTCATTTTAGAAACACAGAGTTCTCCATCTATAATATATCTTCGGTGGATCAAGTTTAATCCACCAGAAAGTTTTTAAACTTCTTAGTTTGATTACTTTCTTTTAGATTATATCTTGTATTTGATTTTGCATTCTTCTATAACTTAGAGATATTTTGTGTAGAACTGTAAATCAAGAAAAAATAGCCAGAATTACATTCAACCCCCCTTCTGTAATTCTTGTTGGATTGTATGGGAATAACAATTGGTATCAGAGCAAGCTCTTGAAGTACAAAGAGTTTAAAGATCACAACAGCCCAACAAGATGAGCAGAAAAGATGTTGGTGTGAAGATTCCATTTATGGACAAAGACAACTATCACCACTGGAAGGTGAAGATGCACCTGCATCTCCTATCTCAGGATGAAGCCTATGTTGATTGCATAGAGAGAGGTCCTCATGTACCAATGAGGGATGCTACTGGAAATGAACCCTCAGTTCCCAAACCAAGAAATGAATGGTCTGAGCCTGATGTTGAGCAAGTCCACAAGGACAAGAAAGCCATGAACATCCTGTTTAATGGTGTTGATGCTGACATGTTTGATAACATCATTAACTGCAAGACAGCAAAAGATATTTGGGATACCATCCAGGTTATCTATGATGGTACAGAACAAGTGAGGGAGAACAAGATGCAACTCTTGATCCAGCAATGTGAGCATTTTTACAGTGAAGAAAGTGAGTCTCTTACTGATATTTTTAGAAAATTTCAAAAACTGTTGAATGCTCTCAAGTTGCATGGAAGAGTCTACCAAACTAAAGATTCCAACCATAAATTTCTGAGATCTCTTCCAAAGGATTGGAAACCTATGACAGCCTCTCTAAGAAAATCCCAAGATTACAAGGAATACACTCTTGATAGACTATATGGGATTCTGAAAACCCATGAGCTTGAAATAGAGCAAGATGAACAGATGGAAAGAGGAAAGAAGAAGGGAGGAGCAATTGCTTTGGTAGCAAGTCAAGAGAAAGAGAAGGAGATAAAGGATGAAGTTGTTGAATCTGCACCAAACCCTAGAGTTTGTGAAGGCAAGGGAAAGGGACTAGTAGCTGAGCTAGATGATCAAGTGTGTCGAGATGATATGGATGAGATAGATTAGCATCTGACTTTCCTATCAAGAAGATTTGCAAAGCTCAAATTCAAGAAGAATTTTGGAGCATCCAAGCCAGGAAGAAACATGGTTGACAAGTCTAAATTCAAGTGTTTCAAATATGGCTTGGCTGGTCATTTTACAAGTGAGTGCAGAAAGTCTGACTCTGGAAAGAAGAGATTTGAGCCTATTGATTACAAACAGAAATATTTTGAGTTGCTCAAACAAAAGGAAACAGCTTTCATTACTCAGGAAAATGACTGGGCTGCAGATGGGATTGAAGAAGATGTAGACACAAGTTATGTGAATCTAGCATTGATGGCCACTTCAGATAAAACAAAGGCAAGTTCAGCTAGCAATCAGGTAATCACCACTAACCTAGCACATTTATCTAAGGTTGAATGCAATGATGCTATTAATGATATGTCTACTGAATTATATCATTTGCGAGTAACCCTTAAATCTCTCACTAAAGAAAACAATATGCTAAAGGAAAATAATGTATTTTTAAGTAAAAGAAATATTGTGCTAGAGGCTCAATTCATTGAGTTTGAGAAAATGAAAATTGAGTGTAAGATTGCTAAGGAAGAGCTAACTGAATCCTTGAAGAAAGAAGAGATTTTGAAAAAGCAGCTTGAGCGTGAGCAAGAGGTGATCAAGGCCTGGAAGACTTCCAGAGATGTTCACTCTCAAATTGCTAAAGTTCAAGGAATTGAATCATTCTGTGAAGAATCCTGGAAGAAAGAAAAATGGAAATTGAATCAAAGCTGTACTGATGGTAATTTTACAGACATTGAATCAACGGATGATGAGGTTCATCCGTTGAAAGTCAAAAAGGAGCAAGATCCGTTGAGTTGTAAAAAGCCCATCAGTAAAGCTAAGTTGACTAAGTTTAATAAGAAATATGGATCAGTATCCAAGAACTTTGTTCCAGGAGAATCAAGTCAAGTGAAGGAAAAGAAAGTGAATGTAGGGCACCTGTCAGTGAAGAAATTGAAAGAGAAGATGAAGATGATGAGTTTAAATGCAGAGACAAAGAGAAAGAGTAATAGGAATGGTAAAGTGGGAATTAACAAATATAACAACTACACACTTGAAAAATATGCTCCTAGAAAATTTTGTGTCAAATGTGGTAGTGTTAATCATTTATCTGTTAATTGTAAAGTTGTCAGACCCACTTCCATGTCTGCACACACTCCACTTCTTAGAATGCCCACATCACAATTGTCTGCCATGTCTGCATACAATTTACATGCACACTATGCTAATATGCCATTTGCACCTAATCCTTCTTATGCTGCATTCAGTATGCCACAAATGCCATTTAGCATGCCTTTTTGGAATAACATGTTTACACCTAGTATGCCATGCAATGTTAATCCAACTGTGCATGATAATTCTGCAAACTTGAATGGGATCAAAGGCTCTACTCATTTAACGAAGGAAGAATATGAAATTCCTAAGTTAAAAGAGGACAAGCCTAAGAAACCAAAGAAGACGGCTAACAAGGCAGGACCCAAGGAAACTTGGGTACCAAAATCAACTTGATTTGGTTTTGATGTGTGCTGGGAAACAGACAGAATCTTTGGTACTTGGATAGTGGGTGCTCAAGGCACATGACTGGAGATTTTACCCTGCTCACGGGTTAACTTTTGGAGATGACAACATAACTTTTGGAGATGACATCAAGGGTTATACTGTGAGATATGGCTTGATTTCAAAAGATAATGCCATCATTGAGGAAGTTGCCCTAGTGGATGGTCTAAAGCACAACTTGCTAAGTATCAGCCATCTTTGTGATAAGGGCAACTCAGTCAGTTTCACCTCAGAAGCCTGTGTTGTGAAGAACAAGAAAAGCAACAAAGTGGTTCTTACAGGAGTAAGAAAAGGAAATGTATACTTAGCTGACTTCAACTCTAGTGAAGATTCTGTGACTTGCCTTTTCACCAAAGCAAGTAAAGATGAGAGTTGGCTATGGCACAAGAAGTTATCCCACCTTAACTTCAAGACAATGAATGAATTGGTCAAGAAAGATTTGGTCAGAGGCATTCCTCAAGTGGAATTCTCTAAGGATGGATTGTGTGATACCTGGCAAAAGGGAAAGCAGATTAAAGCATCATTCAGAAAGAAGCTTGACTCAACAATTGAAGAACCTCTTCAACTACTGCACATGAATCTCTTTGGGCTAGTCAATGTATTGTCAATTTCTAAGAAGAGATATTGTCTAATAATTATGGATGATTTCTCAAAGTTCTCTTGGACATATTTTCTCAAATCTAAAGTTGAAGCTAGTGAAATCATCACCAATCACATAAGACAAGTCAACAATCATCATGATCTCAAAGTAAGAAGAATCAGGAGTGACAATGGAACTGAATTCAAGAATTCTGTGATGAGGCAGTTTTGTGAAGAGAATGGGATTTTGCATGAGTTTTCTGCAGCAAGGACTCCACAGCAAAATGGAGTTGTGGAAAGAAAGAACATATCACTTATTGAAACTGCTAGGATAATGCTTGAAGAATCAAAGCTACCTACATATTTCTGGGCTGAAGCTGTAAATACTGCCTTCTACACTCATAATATCTCTTTGGTTAATCAGGCAAAGTGTACGACTCTCTATCAATTGTTCAAGAATAGGAAGCCAATATTAAACTTTCGACATGTCTTTCGTTGCAAATGTTTTATGTTGAAGAATCAAACTGATCACTATGGGAAGTTTGATGCCAAAGCGGATGAAACATTATTATGGAATTTGTACATATAGTGTTTGATGATAAGGAGATTAATGGACTGCAAGATGAAGGTTTCCATGAAAGCCTCAAATTTGATGATGTTGAGATGACTTATGATGACAGTGATGATGAAAGTGATCAAGAAACATGGCCTTTGGAAAATGCAAAAAAGTCTACAATTAATGAAGCAAATAATCCACCATCCGTTGATTTGCAAAATGCTTCATCCGTTGAAATACATTCTGCAGCATCCGTGGAAAGACAAAGATCAAGATTCGTTGAAAATTCAACTGGATTTGACAATGAAGGTAGATCACATTCAGAAAGAACTTCTCCTTCAATTCAAAGATCCATAAACTCAGGGGGAGTTTCTGTTAATCAAAGCCCAATCAATCATCAAGACAATCATAGGGCCACTTCATCTAGAGTTAATCTACCTCAGGCAAGGAAATGGACTAAAGATCACCCTCGTGAGCTTATTATTGGTGATGCATCTTGAAGAGTGCAGACAAGAAGAGCTACTCAAGAAGAATGTCTACACAGTAGCTTCCTATCATAGAAAGAGCCAAAAAAGGTAGAAGAAACTCTATTGGATCTTGATTGGGTTTTATCCATGCAAGAAGAGCTAAACCAATTTGAAAGGAACGAAGTATGGAAGCTGGTACCCAAGCCTAAAGGCAAGCATCTAATTGACACCAAATGGGTATTCAGAAACAAGATGGATGAGAATGGCATAGTTATAAGGAACAAAACTAGATTGGTTGCTAAAGGCTACTGTCAACAAGAAGGGATAGATTTTGATGAGACCTTTGATCCTGTTGCAAGACTTGAATCCATAAGAATCTTCCTGGCCTATGCAACCCATGCCAACTTCAAAGTCTATCAGATGGATGTCAAAAGTGCCTTTCTAAATGGAAAATTGGAAGAAGAGGTCTATGTTAGCCAGCCTCCTGGTTTTGAAGACCCCAATTTTCCAGATTATGTCTACTATTTATTGAAAGCACTCTATGGATTGAAGCAAGCATCTAGAGCCTGGTATAACACCTTATCCAAATTTCTTTTGGAAAATCATTTCACAAGAGGTACTGTTGATAAAACTTTATTCTTTAGAAATGTTAATGGCTCTAGTATACTTGTTCAAATATATATAGATGACATTATTTTTGGCTCTACAGATGAAAAACTTTGCAAAAAGTTTGTCAAACTAATGCAACGTAAATATGAAATGAGCATGATGGGAGAACTAACTCACTTTCTTGGTTTATAAGTTAAGCAAGTTAGTGATGGAATAATCATTAGTCAAACAAAATATATTTTTGATCTTTTAAAGAAGTTTGACTTAATGGATTGTACATCTGCAAAAACTCTCATGGCCACTGCCACTAAACTTGAACTAAACACTACTGAAAAGTCTGTGGATATTTTAAATTATAGAGGCATGGCTAGCTCACTTTTATATTTAACAACTGGTAGGCCAGATATAATATTTGCTACTTGTCAGTGTGCTAGATTTCAGGCTGATCCTGGAGAGTCTCATTTAATTGCTATTAAGAGAATTTTCAGATATCTCAAAGGAACACCAAAACTTGGCATTTGGTATCCTAGAGATTCTGGTTTTGATCTAATTAGCTACTCAGATGCAGATTATGCATGTTGTAAAATTGATAAAAAAAGTACAACAGGAACCTGTCAATTTCTAGGAAACAAGCTAGTATCTTGGTTCAGTAAAAAGCAAAATTCAGTTTCTACTTCCACAACTGAGGCTGAATATATTGCTGCAGGTAGCTGTTGTGCACAGATTTTATGGATGAAAAACCAATTGTTGGACTATGGTCTACAAGTGGATAAGATTCCCATTTTCTGTGATAACACAAGTGCTATTGCAATTACTGAAAATCCAGTACATCATTTAAGGACAAAGCACATAGACATCAAGTACCACTTCATTAGAGAACATGTGATGAATGATATTGTGGAACTTCATTTTGTTCCAAGTGAGAAGCAGCTTGCAGATATCTTTACCAAACCACTGGATGAATCCACCTTTTCTAGGTTGGTAAGTGAGTTAGGTATGCTTAATTATTCATAAATCTGATTCTGATATCTTTGCAATCTGAAAAGAAGCCAGAAAATTACTTGATTTTTAACCGGTTATGAAAATTTTGCTAAGTCAAAACACTTCATTTCAACGGATGCTTGAGAAATTGATCATCCGTTGAAATACAAATTTTTAATAAAAATCAATTATTTTTCTGTATTCCTTTTATTTCAACGGATCTCCATTATATTGTCATCCGTTAATTTGCTCCCATCTTAACCGTTAAATCTTCATCCGTTGAAATTACTTACAGCCTGTAAGTATATTTCCACGGATAATGATTAGTATTCTTATAGTTATTTTAAAACGGCTATTTTGGGCAATTTTGATTGGTTCTTTACTTTTCACTTTAATTTTTGATAGTTTATTTTTATGAAAGTATAAAAGCAAATTCACCACTTGGTAAATTCTTTTATCACTTTCAAAGTAAAAATCATTTTCTACTCTCTCTTCTTCTCCAAAACTTACAAGCCTTTCAGTAACTACCCACTCAACTGCAATGGCACCAATGATGAAGGTCATGTCTTCCACTGGCTATGTGTATGAAAGGAACAATTTCATTGCTCTTTTAGACAAGACCCGTGACAACAATGAAGCATATCATAAGGTCATGGACTTCTTCAGCAACTGCAAGCTAACATATGCCATGAATGCCCTCCAATTATCTACTGCGAGGTGATTGAAGAAATTTGAGACACTGCAGTTTATGATGCCACATACAAGACAATTATTTTTTAACTGAAAGGTAAAACTCATTATATTAATGGTGATGTCATACAAACTGCTTTACAATTGCCTGAAAATAATGTCCAAACTGCACACACTGATGATGATATCCGCACAATGTTTCTTTCTACGGGCTATGCTGGTGATCTCACCAAGTTAGGTGAGGTCAGAAGAGCTAACCTAAGAAAGGAATGGAGTTTCTTATGTGATTCTTCTGGCAAAGTAAACAATTTTGATGCCATCACTTATAATTTGTCTAACATGAACGATAAATTCATAATTTTAGTAAGTATGTTTTGTGGGAAATAGGGTATAAGTTAGGAGATATTGTTAAGAGAAAGAAGAAAGTTTACTATGTTAGATTTTTAATGATGATCGCTAACCATGTGCATGAGAAGTTAAGTATCTTGACCCCAACAAATCAAATGAAATGTTGGGTACAAGATAAAAGAATTATTGATGATCTTAACAGGGTCAATTACTTCCCAAATACACCTCTGGTTTATTTTCCAGTTATTGAACAGGCTCAAGTAAGCCATGTAACCACTTCCCTTTCAACCTCTATCCAACCTCCATCTTCTTTGCCTTCTGTAGCTATGGCATCTGTGGAAATGACACAACAGATGCCTACCCAAGCTGCAAAACCCAAAGTCTCTAAGTCCAAGGCTAAGAAACCACACTCCAGGCTCTCTCAAAAGAGGCTAGTTTTAATAACTACTACTACTACAACTTTGGGGAGTGAACAGGGTAGTGAGGCTGGTGAGGGAAGGGGTGAACATCAGAGAAACCCCAAGAATAAGGAAGGTGAGGTTAGTGCTGTCCAGCTAAGCCACACCACAGTTTCTCAACAAACTGTGGTGATTAATAAGGAACTAAACACATCCCTAGTTGCATCCTCCCAAAAGGATGTAACTATTGAAAAGAGCTTTCCTCCAAGAGCACAGTACAAGAGGGATAGGGACACAATCACTTCACCAAACACTTATACCAGAAAGAAGAAATCAAAAACAATTGGGGGTGCATAGGGCACACACATTGTGCAAACTGCAGTCTCAGACTCAGTTAACACTAATTTTCAAAGTCAGTTTGATGTGCCTTCAACTTTTCGGGAGGCACAACCAATTAATCTTCAAATTGATACAGAACAAACACCAAACTCTCCCACTATATCTCTGGATGTGGACATGATCAACACATCAATTCCTGATTCTCCTTCTTTAACCCTCAAGGAGAAGCCAAAATCTACTGCAAGTGAGCATCCTCTTCTAGAGGATTTATTGGCTAACTTGCCTATTCTTTCAAGTGCAATTGTGACTTCTGTAGAATCTCTCAAATCAATCACTACAGATTCCACAATTGTATCATCTTCCACCATTTTCACTTATGTTTCCTCTATGGATATTGTTCATCCGTTGAGTAGTAACTCTCTTTCAACGGATGTGCTTCACAGCAGTCATCCGTTGATATCAACAATTAGTATTTCAACGGATCTTCCTCATCCGTTGAAATCATCTGCACCACTTGAAAATCAAATTATTACTACAAGTGTAGATGAATCACTGGTTGTTGAGTCACTTTTAGGACTGAGGGCAGGGTGTGAAATGGGTGAGGGTCAGAGTTGCACTCTGGAAAAAGGAGAGGAATTGAGTGAACAATTGCAGACCATTTCTTCAGGTCTGGCAAAAGTGAGTGAGAGGAGTCCCATCTTAGATGGTGAAGGTGAGGGTGTGAGGGTGGGAAGCCAAGGGGAGCCCTTGATGCAAGAAAAGAGAGATCAAGAGAGAAAAGCGGGTACGCAGGAAGTGTCCATTGCAAGTTAGTCAATGAGTGTCAATGAGGATGAAAGGAGTATACAATTTTAGCAAGAATATCAAGCTGTTATTGATTCTATCTCCCTAGAGGCTGAGACGTTTACTCACCCTAATCCAGCCATTCAAGTTTTGGCTGGACAAGGAAATGTGACAGCAGAACAAATGATACATTTGGTGCATACAACCCAATCCATGCAAAGGGCTAAGGATGCCATCACAGCTCTTCCTGAAGGGGCTGGTGATGACTTTGAATATGCTGATCAAGATGAGGATTCTGAAGACAGTGAAGAGGATGTTATCCCTGGATGGCCCAGTTGGATGTTCAAGAAATACTGTAGCACTGATCATCTTCAGAAGACTCTCATGGACTTAGTGACAGATATATAGGAGGCTATTCAAGAATCTAATAATGCCAGTACAAAGAAGTTGCTAAAATTTTATCTCAACTCTCTCCAATTGCACAAAATTCAAGGAGCAAAGCAAGATCAAGATCTGCAAATCCTAAGACAAGAAATATCTGATGTGAAGAGGGATGTGTATGCAAGGCTGGATTCAAAGCTTCCTGAAACTACAATGACCAACATAGCAGCTAGACTCAAAAAAGATGTTGCTGACTCAAGGAAATTTGAGTCATTGGATTCAAGACTTGGAAAAGTGGAGAAATCAGTGGTTCAAATCCTAGAAAATCAGGAAAAGCAAACAGCCTTGCTGCAAAGTCTAGTGACTGCACAACTCTCCAACCCTAATCAAATTGAGGCTAACAAAAAGGGGGAGAAAATGCAAGGGGCAAACACTCAACTCATTGAGGGGGGGCCTAGAAGTAAGGGGGAGTCTGTGCACATTCAAGTCATAAAAGTGATAGTTCCAGAGATCACTTTTCCATCCAAGCCACTAGATGACATAGATCTGATCAGAATTGCAGCCACAGAGCTAGCAATGAAAGAAAAATGGAAGCAGGTGGATGCCAACATTGAGAAGAATTATGGATAAATAAAGAAGCCAAATGAAGTGTTCAGTCTCACTTCAAAAGTGAGGTCCATATATGTTAATGAGATGAGTTTGGGGAGTCTTAAGAAGGGCCAATCTTCAAGGGTAAATTTGGCTGACTTTATATTGAAACCAAAGGTGAACTATCCAAAGAAGTCAACCAAGAACCCTATTGATCAAATTTATAAAACCCCCAAACCTGATGAGAAGAAGCTGTTAGGAAGGTCCATTGCTTATCACAAGGATCCAACAGGCTCTGTTATGAAGAAGAGAATTGCTAAGATTTATAGGAATGGGAAAGAGATTTATGTGGAAGCTGGACACCCACAGTTTGCAGGTGCCAAAAGAGAAGAGAAGGTGTGTCTTAAGAAAGAGAAAAGAAAAGCTACTCTAGAAGCCAAGAAACTTGCTAAGGCATCTGAAATCAAATCTACTGAAATTCATGCACTAGAGTCTACACCTGTGATAGATGAAAAAGCAATAGAACCAGAGCAGAAGAAGACACTAAGGGTGAAGAGTAGGCCAAAGAGAAAGATAAATTGGAATGTTGAGGATGACTACATTCCTAAAGGAGCTGCAACCTCAAGTCAACCCGCTTTTCCTACTCCAGTGCAAGCTGAGTTTGTAGTCTATCCAGATGTGAACATACATGGTGAGCCAATAGTGCCAAAGGATGAGCCTATTGACTGGGATAACTTGCCATTACCAAATCTCAACATTCCTCTCTTCAAGAAGCCCAGGAAAACTAAACAAAGAGCAAATAAGACAGTCAAGCCAATCAAGCTCAAGACCAAGACTCTAGCAAAGCCTACACCTCCAGTCAACAAAGCATACTTGCTGCACATCTGTGACATCAAGGAGATTTCAGACATTACTCTCTATCTGGATGATCTAGACGAAGTGAGAGCAATAGAATCCTTCAAAAATCTACCAGAGAGATTAGTGTTCAGATACAAGGGAGGAAAGGAGCTAGGGATGGGCATTTCCCCCGCCCCGCCAGACCCCGATCCGATCCCCGCCCCGAACGGGGCGGGAAATCGGGGATTTTTTCGGGTACGGGGCGGGGATCGGGGAGATAGGTATAAAAAAATCGGGGATCGGGGCGGGGACGGGGTTTAGTATCTCCCCGCCCCGATCCCCGACCCCGAATCGTATTTTAAATAAAAATAATATTGTATAAATATAAATATCTCAAATAAATATTGAAATATATATATATATAATATATATTATTATTTTCAATTTCTTATCTCCTAAATGATTTAATTTTACTTATCATGATATTATTTTATTATAATAATATTATTTTTGTTGATTATTATCCTAAAAATAAATATTAATTCAAATTAAAGTTAAATATTAATATTAAATTTTAAAGAAAATCTATATATTATGATTTATTATGTGACTTTTTATTAAAAAAATATTATTTAAAATTTATATTTTATTAAACAAAAAAAATAAAGAAATTCCCCGAATCCCCGCGGGGATCCCCGTTCCCCGGGGTGGGTTCGGGGATCAGTTTTAGGTTCGGGGATCGGGGGCGGGGATAGCACTCCCCGACCCCGAAGTGACCCGATGGTCATCCCTAAAAGGAGCACACCCGGCATCTGCACAGGATACTATTGAAGGCTACTCAACATTGGTGAAGATCTACTCCTCTTTCACAAAAAAGGAAGGCTTCAACAGTGTTGCCAAAAAGGAGATCCTCAACCAAATTGAGAAGATAATGAAGAGCTGGAGGGAACCAAATGCACTTCTAAGAATCATGAATATCCCTTGGACAGGAGCCAAAGTGCATCTCAGACCTTATTGGATGATGGAATTCAAGGATGCAACTAACTGCAGAAGATTTTTCAGACTAGAGGATCAACTAAAGATTGCTAATAATGAGACTCTTCTTGAAATGCAAGGACCCCTTGATACATCTAACGAGGATGAGGCAGAATTCCACAGGCAACTTCAACATCAGATTGAGGAAAATAATGCTAAGTCTGGAAGAAGATCAAGACACTCAAGGAAATGAACACACTTGCTCAGGCTAGAGGAGCACCTTGAAAATCTGATTGTAAGACTCATCTCAAAGACTCTTTGTTTATTTGAATAAATCGGTAGCACTTGTAAAAAGCCCATCAGTAAAGCTAAGTTGACTAAGCTTAATGAGAAATATGGATCAGTATCCAAGAACTTTGTTCCAGGAGAATCAAGTCAAGTGAAGGAAAAGAAAGTGATGAATGTAGGGCACCTGCCAGTGAAGTTGAAAGAGAAGATGGAGATGATGGGTTTAATTACAAAGATAAAGAGAAAGAGTAATAGGAATGGTAAAGTGGGAATTAACAAATATAACAACTACACACCTGACAAATATGCTCCTAGAAAATTTTGTGTCAAATGTGGTAGTGCTAATCATTTATCTGTTAATTGCAAAGTTACTTTTCTACGAATGAAGTCTGGAACATTTCAACGGATGAACCTTGGAGTATTTCAACAGATCATCTATGGAGTTTTAAAAAGGAGATGTTGACAGTGACTTGACATTCACATGGGTTGATTAGATGCAAATGGAAAATGGCAGCCTGTAATCAGGTTTTGGAGAACAAAGTAACATTTCCATTTATATGCTTACTCGAAGGTTTAATCAAGCTCAAGAATAGAGAAATGAAGAAGATAAGTGATTAGGCATTATAGGATTTTGTTTTATTAGTTTGTTTTATTCACTTGTAACTTGGTAGTATATAAACCAAGAGAAACATTGTTAAATGTATGCATTCTAGATAGAGAAATAGTCCAGGAAATATTCAGAGTAATTTCTCTACAGTTTGTATTCAACTTTGTAAGCAGCTGTGTTCATTTTGGAAACACAGAGTTCTCCATCTATAATATATCTCTGGTGGATCAAGTTTAATCCACCAGAAAGTTTTTAAACTTCTTAGTTTGATTACTTTCTTTTAGATTATATCTTGTATTCGATTCCGCATTCTTCTATCACTTAGAGATATTTTGTGTAAAATTGTAAATCAAGAAAAAATAGCCAGAATTACATCCAACCCCCCTTTTGTAATTCTTGTTGGATTGTTTGGGAATAACAATTGGTATCAGAGCAAGCTCTTGAAGCACAAAGAGTTTAAAGATCACAACAGCCCAACAAGATGAGCAGAAAAGATGTTGGTGTGAAGATTCCATTTCTGGACAAAGACAACTATCACCACTGGAAGGTGAAGATGCACCTGCATCTCCTATCTCAGGATGAAGCCTATGTTGATTGCATAGAGAGAGGTCCTCATGTACCAATGAGGGTTGCTACTGGAAATGAACCCTCAGTTCCCAAACTAAGAAATGTATGGTCTGAGCCTGATGTTGAGCAAGTCCACAAGGACAAGAAAGCCATGAACTTCCTGTTCAATGGTGTTAATGCTGACATGTTTGATAACATCATTAACTGCAAGAAAGCAAAATATGTTTGGGAGACCATCCAGGTTATCTGTGATGGTACAGAACAAGTGAGGGAGAACAAGATGCAACTCTTGATCCAGCAAAATGAGCATTTCCACAGTGAAGAAAGTGAGTCTCTCACGGACATTTTTAGCAGATTTCAAAAACTGTTGAATGCTCTCAAGTTGCATGGAAGAGTCTACCAAACTAAAGATTCCAACCTTAAATTTCTGAGATCTCTTCCAAAGGATTGGAAACCTATGACAGTTTCTATAAGAAATTCCCAAGATACAAGGATTACACTCTTGATAGACTGTATGGGATTCTGAAAACCCATGAGCTTAAAATAGAGCAAGATGAACAGATGGAAAAAGAAAGAAAAAGGGAGGAGCATTTTCGTTGGTAGCAAGTCAAGAGAAAGAGAAGGAGATAAATGATGAAGCTGTTGAATCTGCACCAAACCCTAGAGTTTGTGAAGGCAAGGGAAAGGGACTAGTAGCTGAGATAGAGGATCAGGTGTGTCAAGATGATATGGATGAGATAGATGAATGATAAGTGGCATTTTATACCACTTCATACGTCTTAAAATGGCTTAAATTGGTGTCTTGAAATCAAGTATTTTGTGTATTTGATGCGTTTTTCTAGTGTTTATGCATTTCAGGGTATTAGTTGCATTTCGGAGGAGGAATCATCAAGAATAAGCCTTGGCATGTGTTCACCATTGAGAGAGGAAAAGAACGGGCAGATTACGGCGAAGAAACGGAGCAAACCTGGAATTTTTCTAGTAGGGTCCTGCGCGCCCGCACAGCAATGCTGAGCGGCCGCGCAGCAGCCTTGCGCGCCCGCGCAGAAATGCTGAGCGGCCGCGCAGTGTCGGGGAAAAAGCTGAATTATTTTAGACTTCTACTTCTGTTTGGCTTCCAACTTCTATGTAATCTGAGTTTTATGGGACTATTATATAAGTAGATTTGAGACGTTTTCACAAAGAGTATTAAGGAGATTATGTTTTAGATTGTGTTTTGCGCGAGAAGCGAAGGAGATAAGGAAGAAGACCGATTTAGCACACTGCAGCAAAGAGGAAGCATATTTTTGTGATTCTTGTTTCGTTGTAACGTTGGATGCTAGTTTTCTTGCTTTGACTTATTTACTCTTGTGACGTACTCTGTTTTAATATAATTAGTTTAGTTATTATTTTCTTGTGTTGTTTATCATGATTTTATATGAACCCATGATGGCGATAAGTTCTATTATGGGCTAATCGTGATCATGGGGTTGCAACGGATTTATTATGGAATTCTTTAGTTAATTGTTTAATACTTTAGTGTGTGATGATTGCATGATATCTAGTATTGGTTGTGCGTATTCGTTTTATGTGCGTTGCGAACATATAAGATAGGGTGTTAATCTCTTGTGAAGCGACGGTGGATCTTGAGATTTAGAACTTGCCATGCTAGCATAGGTTCATGTACGTTGTGCATGATTAGTGGGTAATTCTAACAATTTTATTTGCCCTATGTAATCAAAAGGAATAACTTGTGCTTAAATCGTTGTGTTGTCAATTTCTGTAGACATATAGGAACTCAACATAATTGATGACTATTCAACTTCTATCTTAATTGTGGATGTTTGATAGAATGGTATTAGTACAATGAAAGTTGGCTTTTATCAGTTTCGTGTTATTCGATTAATGTCATCACTGTCACATGCTAAAGGTAATAACAATGGCTATAGAAGGAAGTAATAATGAAGTTGTGATCTCATGAGTGTTTTATTATTGATAAATTGAAGTGTTAGTTAAGTGGTTAATTAAGTAGTTAATTATAGTTAATATTTAATCAACAATTTTAAGTGTTATTATCTTAACATTGAGAAGTAATCATACATTGGTGAGTGAGTTTAATTAGACAATAACTTAGTCTGAGTCTCTGAGGGAACAAACTAGAAAGTATTCTATATTACTTGCGAACGCGTATACTTGCGTGAATATTAGTGCGTGATTTCGCCCTAACAAGTTTTTGGCGCCGCTGCCGGGGACTCGGCGTATTTGTTTAGTTTATGTACTTACCATCATTGGTCATTAGGACACAGTGATTAGGACATAGTAGTTACTTACTCTTTTCGGTTGTGTTTCAGGTACTTTAGCAAGCGTTTATGCAAACTCGTTCTCGTGCTCGCAAGAGGACCTTAGATACAGCTGAAGAGAAAGACGAAGTTCTTGATACTCCGGAGAAGTTAGATTTTGAGGATTCGGATTCAGGAACTGAGAAGAAAGAACCAGTAAACATGGGAGATCGTATTGTTCAAGCTGATCCAGCTCTTATGGATTTTTCTCGGCCTAAAATTGATGACATTCAGTCAAGCATCCTTCATCCGGCTATTCAAGCTAACACCTTTGAGATCAAGCCGGGCACTATTCAGATGGTGCAGAATTCTGTTTCTTTTGGAGGAGCGGCAACTGAAGACCCCAACATGCACATAAGGAATTTTATCGAGATCTGCAGCACTTTTAAGTATAATGGTGTGACTGATGAGGCTATTAAGTTGAGGCTTTTCCCATTCTCACTGAGGGATAAGGCTAAAGACTGGTTACATTCTGAACCAGCCGGGTCCATCACTATGTGGCAAGATCTTGTGCAAAGGTTTATGGTGAAGTTTTATCCAATGGCAAAGACTGCTGCTATGAGGAGTGCTCTTAATCAGTTTGCGCAGCAACCTACAGAATCTATGTGCGAGGCTTGGGAACGCTACAAGGAAATGTTGAGAAAATGTCCACATCATGGAATGCCGGATTGGATGGTAATCACTGGTTTTTATAATGGTCTGGGGGCCCAATCTCGGCCCATGCTCGATGCAGCAGCTGGAGGCGCCTTATGGGATAAAAGCTATACTGAGGCGTACAATCTTATCGAGACGATGGCTGCAAATGAGCATCAAAACCCAACTCAGAGGATGACGGCAGGTAAGGTAGCAGGTATTCTGGAAGTTGATGCAGCCACCGCTATTGCAGCCCAGCTCCAAGCGCTATCAATAAAGGTTGATTCTTTGGCTACGTATGGAGTTAATTAAATAGCTATGGTTTGTGAGCTTTGTGCAGGTTCTCATGCTACGGATCAATGTTCTCTTGTCAATGAATCTGTTCAGTATGTGAATAATTATCAGCGACAACAGCAGCCTGTGCCAGCGACCTATCATCCTAACAACAGAAATCATCCAAATTTCAGCTGGGGGAATAATCAGAATGCTATTCAGCCACCATATCAGCAAGGAGTGAGTAAACAGTTTAACCCACCTGGATTTCAGCAACCACAGCAGTATGCTACAAGACAATCATATCCTCAACAGGGAAGTGCAGCTGCACCTACTAGTGCTGATTTTGAGGAACTTAAGCTGTTGTGCAAGAGTCAGGCGGTTTCTATCAAGACCTGGCACTCTTCCCAGTGACACGGAAGTACCAGGCAGGAAGGAAGCTAAAGAGCAAGTCAAGGCTATTACCTTAAGGTCTGGAAAAGTAGCTGATGCTGAAAAGGCAAATGAAGTCGAAGCTGAAGTTAGAGATGAAGAATCTAAGCAAAAGGAGAAAGTGGCGGAACCAAAGAAGACTACTGTTGAACACACTCTTCCTGAGGCTAATACAGGGGAGAAACAGCTCTATCCTCCACCACCTTTTCCTAAGGGATTGCAGCAACAAAAGCTGGATAGACAGTTCGGGAAGTTTCTGGATGTGTTCAAGAAACTTCACATCAATATACCTTTCGCTGAGGCTCTGGAACAAATGCCTAGTTATGCGAAGTTTATGAAGACTATTCTTTCAAGGAAGGTGAAACTGGATGACCTTGAAACCGTTGCTCTCACGGAAGAATGCAACGCTGTTCTGCAGCAAAAGTTACCACCAAAACTGAAAGATCCAGGAAGCTTCACCATTCCTTGCACCATTGGCAATCTAACTTTTGACAAGTGCCTTTGTGATTTGGGAGCAAGCATTAATCTGATGCCATTGTCGATCTTTAAAAAGCTGGATCTGCCTGATCCAAAACCCACATACATGTCGCTACAATTGGCTGACCGTTCCATTACTTACCCAAGGGGCATAGTTGAGGATGTGCTCGTCAAGGTGGATAAGCTCTTCTTTCCTGCTGATTTTGTTATTCTGGATTTTGAGGAAGATAAGAAGATTCCCATAATCTTGGGGAGGCCTTTCTTGGCTACTGGCCGTACCTTGATAGATGTGCAAAAAGGGGAACTTACTATGCGGGTTCAAGATCAGGATGTGACCTTCAACGTATTCAAGGCAATGCAATTCCCTACAGAAGATGAGGAGTGCTTAAAAGTGGATGTGATTGATTCTGCGGTTACTTCGGAACTCGATCACATGCTAATGTCTGATGCATTGAAAAAGGCCTTAGTGGGGGAATTTGATAGTGATGATGAAGATAGCAACGAGCAATTACAATATCTGAATGCTTCTCCATGGAAGCGAAAGCTCGACATACCATTTGAATCTCTTGGTACTTCTGACCTTAAGAATGCTGAAGGGAAACTCAAACCATCAATAGAGGAAGCACCTATCTTGGAGCTCAAACCATTACCTGAACACTTGAGGTATGCTTTTTTAGGTGATTCATCTACATTACCTGTTATTATTTCTGCTGACCTTTCAGGTAGTGAGGAAGACAAGCTCTTAAGGATTTTGAGAGAATTCAAATCGGCTATAGGATGGACCATAGCAGACATCAAGGGGATAAGTCCTTCATATTATATGCATAAAATTCTGTTAGAGGAAGGTAGTAAGCCAACTGTGGAACAACAGCGAAGACTGAACCCGATCATGAAGGAGGTGGTGAAGAAAGAAATTCTGAAATGGCTAGATGCAGGCATCATTTATCCTATTTCTGACAGCTCGTGGGTGAGCCCCGTGCAATGTGTACCTAAGAAAGGAGGTATCACTGTGGTCGCAAATGAAAAGAATGAGCTCATCCCTACTCGAACAGTTACAGGATGGAGAGTATGCATGGATTATAGAAAATTGAACAAAGCCACAAGGAAGGATCACTTCCCTCTCCCATTCATTGATTAAATGCTTGACAGATTGGTGGGACATGAGTATTTTTGTCTTCTGGATGGTTATTCCGGGTATAATCAGGTTTGTATTGCACCAGAGGATCAGGAAAAGACTACCTTCACTTGTCCATTTGGCACATTTGCTTTTCGAAGAGTTTCGTTTGGGTTATGTGGCGCCCCGGCCACCTTTCAGAGATGTATGATGGCTATATTCTCTGACATGATTGGAAATAACGTCGAAGTGTTCATGGATGACTTCTCCGTCTTTGGACACTCATATGATGAATGTTTGAATAATCTGCGCGCCGTACTCAAAAGATGCGTGGAAACTAATTTGGTGCTTAATTGGGAGAAATGTCATTTTATGGTGCGTGAAGGCATTATCCTTGGGCATAAGGTCTCTAGCAAAGGTCTGGAGGTGGACAAGGCCAAGGTGGGAGTCATTGAAAATCTTCCCCCACCTAATTCGGTGAAAGGAATCCGTAGTTTTCTCGGTCATGCGGGTTTTTATCGGCGATTCATCAAGGACTTTTCAAAGATATCTAAGCCGTTGTGCAATTTACTTGAGAAAGATGTGCCTTTTAAATTTGATGATGAATGTTTGGCAGCATTCGAGACTCTCAAGGAGAGTTTGATCACGGCACCAGTTATTACAGCACCAGATTGGACAGAACCGTTTGAGATGATGTGTGATGCGAGTGACTATACGGTAGGTGCAGTTCTGGACAGCGCAAGAAAAATCTCTTCCATGTGGTCTACTATGCGAGTAAGACTTTAAATGGGGCCCAATTGAACTACACCACTACTGAGAAGGAGCTTTTGGCTATAGTCTTTGGCTTTGAGAAATTTCGATCTTATCTGCTTGGTACGAAAGTAACAGTATTCACTGATCATGCAGCTATTCGCTATCTGGTTTCTAAGAAGGATTCGAAGCCGAGACTCATTCGTTGGGTGCTTTTACTTCAAGAATTTGAGTTAGAGATCAAAGATAGAAAAGGTACTGAGAATCAAGTAGCTGACCATCTCTCTAGGTTGGAGAATCCCGATTCTACTTCACAAGATAGGACGTTAATCAATGAATCTTTTCCGGATGAGCAGTTGTTTGCAATTCAGGAGGAAGAACCATGGTTTGCAGATATTGTAAACTATCTTGTCAACAATATAATGCCGCTTAATTTGACATCCGCTCAAAAGAAGAAGTTTCTGCATGAGGTGAAGTGATATATGTGGGATGAACCATATTTGTTTAGACAGGGAGCTGACCAGATCATCAGGAGATGTATCCCGTTCTGTGAGACGGAGGGGATATTACGAGACTGCCATTCCACGGTTTATGGTGGACACTATGGAGGTGAGAAGACGGCAGCTCGTATTCTGCAAGCAGGTTTTTTCTGGCCTACTTTGTTCAAGGATGCTCATCAGTTTGTTTTAAGGTGTGATCGTTGCCAAAGAGTGGGAAATTTGTCAAGGAAGGATGAGATGCCATTAAATGTGATGCTTGAAGTCGAGGTCTTTGATGTGTGGGGAATCGATTTCATGGGGCCTTTTATCTCGTCTTGCAATAATCAGTACATCTTGCTGGCAGTCGATTATGTCTCAAAATGGGTCAAAGTTAAAGCTTTACCGACAAATGATGCAAAGGCAGTGCTAAATTTTCTTCATAAGCAAATTTTCACAAGGTTTGGAACGCCTCGGGTAATCATAAGTGATGAAGAATCGCATTTTTGCAACCGTAAGTTCACTTCTATAATGCAGCGTTATAATGTGAATCATCGAGTAGCTACTGCCTATCATCCGCAAACAAATGGTCAAGCGGAAGTGTCTAACAGAGAGATAAAGCGCATTCTAGAGAAGGTTGTTTGTCCGTCAAGGAAGGATTGGTCTTTAAAGCTCGATGAAGCTGTTTGGGCTTACAGATCAACATACAAAACTCCACTTGGGATGTCACCGTTTCAGTTGGTGTACGGTAAGGGATCTACCAGCGGAGCTTGAGCATAAGGCCTACTGGGCATTGAAGAAATTGAACCTGGATTTAGATGCAGCTGGTAAGAAAAGAATGCTTCAGCTTAATGAACTTGATGAATTTCGACTTCAAGCGTACGAGAATAACAAAATGTATAAGGAAAAGGTGAAGAGGTGGCACGATAGGAAGCTACATCCTAAGTTATTTGTGCCAGGGCAGCAAGTTCTGTTATTCAACTCTCGGCTCCGACTTTTTCCTGGAAAGTTGAAATCAAGGTGGTCTGGACCTTTTATTGTCAAAACTGTGTTTCCACATGGAGCGGTGGAAATTTTTTAGAATGATTCGGACCAAGCATTCAAGGTTAACGGTCAGCGGTTGAAGCACTACTATGGGGACATGGCAAACCGAGAGGTGGTTAATGCCATTTTGTTGACTACTTGAGAAAGGTACGGAACGTCAAGCTAATGACGAAAAAGAAGCGCTGCGTGGGAGGCAACCCATGAATTGTTGTTACAGGAATCCTTAGAAGTTAATAACCTATCCAAAAACACAAAAAAATCAGAAAAAAAGGGCTGAAAAAATATTTTTCCAGAGACCCTCTGCGCGCCCGCGCAGCTATGCTGAGCGGCCGCGCAGCTTGCTGCGCGCCCGCGCAGAAATGCTGAGCGGCCGCGCAGGGGTCGAGTTCCAGAAATTTTTTTTTTTACAGTTCAGAAAAAAAAAACACAAAAACCCATCACAGCCCATAAACCCACGAATTCTTTTCCCATTACCCCATGATTTTATCCCTCAACCCCACTCCTAATCTAATTTAACCTACTCCACACCCTATATATACATACACCTATCCCACATATCTCCCACAAACTTCCTACACTTAAACCCTCTCATAAACATCAAAAATCAGTTCTTACACACTTTTATTCACAAATCAATGGCACCCAAGAGAGCACGCACTATTGACAGCAGCAGCACAGTTCCTACTGCTGATTCATCAAGGGGTACTGCTGCAAGGCCTCGGTTAACTGACAGAGCTGCGGAGGAGGAGTACACTAGGCTGTTGGGGAAGCCGATTCTGAAGGAGAGGGGGTTTTTACCATCAGGGAGGGATGGTGAGTTGTTACCCGTGATTGCAGAGAAGGGGTGGATAGCTTTTTGTGAGTCACCCGAAGCAGTACCGATGAGTGTTGTTCGTGAGTTCTACGCGAACGCGAAGGCTGAAAAGAATGGGTTTTCTGTAGTTCGTGGGCTGACGGTTGATTATCATCCTGCGGCGATTCGCCGTGTGATTGGACAGCGAGAGAGGAAGCCCGAGGAGGAGAATTGGAATGAAAAGACTGCTGAGGATTTTGACTTGGATTTGATTTGTGCGACTCTCTGTCGACCGGGCACAGTTTGGAACCGCAGTCCAGCCAATAATGAGTATCGTCACTTTCCGGCGATCGCCATGAACAGGTATGCCCGTGCATGGAATGCATTTATATGTGCTAATATTTTGCCTTCTTCACATGCACACGAGGTCACAGTTGAGAGAGCACAGTTGTTGTGGGGAATTCTGAATGAGGAATACTATGTGGACCTTGGTGAGTTTATCTACCAAGGAATTCTGAAGTTTTTGAGGGGAGCAAAGCATATGAACATCCCTTATGCATCCACGGTTACGAAGCTATGCCGAGCAGTAGGAGTGAACTGGCCGGCTCATGAGCAGTTGCAGTTGCCAGCAGCTCTGATAGATTCTGGCACTCTAAATGGGATGCAGGAGTGGACCGGTGGTGAGCCTGAGGAGCATGGGCTGGGTTATCATCTTCCAGGAGGGCGTCCAGCACGAGGTGCTACTATGGCTAGGCCAGGGCGTGGTGAGGCTAGTTCTTCGAGAGCTCAGGAGGGAGCTGGGATGGGTGATGCCCAGTATAGGAGGCTTTCACGGCGGATGGATGCCATGTATGAGACGCAGAGCAGGTTTGCTCAGGAGCTCACCCTTGCGTTAGGGACTGCTTTTCGAGGCCTTGGAGCTGATATCCAGTGGCCAGTTTTTGGTGAGGACTCTGCATACCCGCCGCCTGATACTCCACCCACTGAGGGTGATGATGATGATGACTCCGAGTAGGTATACCCTGTGTTCCTTTCTACTACATTCACTGGGGACAGTGAAGATTTTAAGTTTGGGGGTGGTAGTTAAGGAATATTTTGTGTGTGTCATATAGCTGCATATTCATGATAGTTAGTTCATATAGTTGCATAATTTTTGCCATATAGTTTTTTTTATATAGCTTTAGTTGTTTGTCATATCATATAGCTCATGCATATACCATGATCCCTTTTGCAATGATTTATCGACTGAATTGTGATATTGATGCGAGTGAAGTGATAGCATTAAAGTGTTATTAAGTTGTGTAGGTTGATATGCATGCTAGAAGCACTTGTATTTTCACTAAGTCTTAGAGAATGCTTAAGGGCTAGATTGTTGTTATGATCTGATTATTTTCGAGGATAATCTATTTATTATGCTTAGAATTTGATAATAGGTTCTTAGTGGTAAAGGCATGAAAAAGAAAAAAATGGAGTAAAAATGGAATTTGTTGCTAGTTATGGCTAGGCGTCAAATGGCTAGTAGCCGGCTCGCATGTTATGCGAGTAGTCTAGGGTTGAGCAAGATGGAGCGAAACGCACTTGCTCAGAGAAAAAAAAAATTGTGCATAATTGATCAAGAGTGGGCTCTTTGGTATTCGAGTTATTAAGTTCTTAGGGGACTTTGTGCCTAGTGACCTAAGGCTTTTAGAGTCTGGGATCCGCTAACCTAACGCTCGTTACATGGATACCATTGTATAAGTCTTTTGTAGACCTCACGCATTGCACGGTCAAATAAGCATTTGAGTTGTAAATAAGAAGCACGATTCCGTAGTAAGCTCCAGAGTTCTTGTAGTGTTGTATATCACTTTGTGCCTAGAATTTTTATTCTTTGTATAATCGTAGGATTGCCTTGAGGATAGTCTAGTCACAGTAATTGGTCTAGTTCTGAAGCATATCTGTTAAGCATTTGCACGCACCACGTTTCTGGCTGTATGTCCGTTTGCATGAGTTAATTGATCTTTAGTGTCTAACTATATTCGTTGAGACGTGACAATTTGGTTGGTTAATTGTAGTAAGGGGGATCGTTGCATTTTCATATAGATTGCATTCATGCATATTTTTTTTTGTTTTGAGTCTGTGACGCTTGAGGACAAGCATCGATTTAAGTTTGGGGGTGTGATAAGTGGCATTTTATACCACTTAGAACGTCTTAAAATGGCTTAAATTGGTGTCTTGAAATCAAGTATTTTGTGTATTTGATGCGTTTTTCTAGTGTTTATGCATTTCAGGGTATTAGTTGCATTTCGGAGGAGGAATCATCAAGAATAAGCCTTGGCATGTGTTCACCATTGAGAGAGGAAAAGAACGGGCAGATTACGGTGAAGAAACGGAGCAAACCTGGAATTTTTCCAGTAGGGTCCTGCGCGCCCGCGCAGCAATGCTGAGCGGCCGCGCAGCAGCCTTGCGCGCCCGCGCAGAAATGCTGAGCGGCCGCGCAGGGTCGGGGAAAAAGCTGAATTATTTTAGACTTCTACTTCTGTTTGGCTTCCAACTTCTATGTAATCTGAGTTTTATGGGACTATTATATAAGTAGATTTGAGACGTTTTCACAGAGAGTATTAAGGAGATTATGTTTTAGATTGTGTTTTGCGCGAGAAGCGAAGGAGATAAGGAAGAAGACCGATTTAGCACACTGCAGCAAAGAGGAAGCATATTTTTGTGATTCTTGTTTCGTTGTAACGTTGGATGCTAGTTTTCTTGCTTTGACTTATTTACTCTTGTGACGTACTCTGTTTTAATATATTTAGTTTAGTTATTATTTTCTTGTGTTGTTTATCATGATTTCATATGAACCCATGATGGCGATAAGTTCTATTATGGGCTAATCGTGATCATGGGGTTGCAACGGATTTATTATGGAATTCTTTAGTTAATTGTTTAATACTTTAGTGTGTGATGATTGCATGATATCTAGTATTGGTTGTGCGTATTCGTTTTATGTGCGTCGCGAACATATAAGATAGGGTGTTAATCTCTTGTGAAGCGACGGTGGATCTTGAGATTTAGAACTTGCCATGCTAGCATAGGTTCATGTACGTTGTGCATGATTAGTGGGTAATTCTAACAGTTTTATTTGCCCTATGTAATCAAAAGGAATAACTTGTGCTTAAATCGTTGTGTTGTCAATTTCTGTAGACATATAGGAACTCAACATAATTGATGACTATTCAACTTCTATCTTAATTGTGGATGTTTGATAGAATGGTATTAGTACAATGAAAGTTGGCTTTTATCAGTTTCGTGTTATTCGATTAATGTCATCACTGTCACATGCTAAAGGTAATAACAATGGCTATAGAAGGAAGTAATAATGAAGTTGTGATCTCATGAGTGTTTTATTATTGATAAATTGAAGTGTTAGTTAAGTGGTTAATTAAGTAGTTAATTATAGTTAATATTTAATCAACAATTTTAAGTGTTATTATCTTAATATTGAGAAGTAATCATACATTGGTGAGTGAGTTTAATTAGACAATAACTTAGTCTGAGTCTCTGAGGGAACGAACTAGAAAGTATTCTATATTACTTGCGAACGCGTATACTTGCGTGAATATTAGTGCGTGATTTTGCCCTAACAATGAACATCTGGCTTTCCCATCAAGATGATTCGCAAAATCTCAAATTCAATAAGAATTTCGGAGCATCCAAGCCAAGAAGAAACATGGTTGACAAGTCAAAATTCAAGTGTTTCAAATGTGGCTTGGCTGGTCATTTTGCAAGTCAGTACAGAAAGTCTGACTTTGGAAAGAAGAGATTTGAGCCTGTTGATTACAAACAAAAATATTTTGAGTTGCTCAAACAGAAAGAAAGGGCTTTCATTACTCAGGAAAATGACTGGGCTGCAGATGGGATTGAAGAAGACGCACACACAAGCTATGTGAATCTAGCATTGATGGCCACTTCAGATGAAACCGAGGCAAGTTCAGCTAGCAATCAGATAATCACCACTAACCTAGCACATTTATCTAAGGCTGAATGCAATGATGCTATTAATGATATGTCTACTGAATTATATCATTTGCGAGTAACCCTTAAATCTCTCACTAAAGAAAAAAATATGCTAAAGGAAAATAATGTGTTTTTCAGTGAAAGAAATAATGTGTTAGAGGCTCGCTCAATTCATTGAGTTTGAGAAAATGAAAATTAAGTGTAAGATTGCCAAGGAAGAGCTAACTGAATCCTTGAACAAAGAAGAGATTTTGAGAAAGCAGCTTGAGCGTGAGCAAGACGTGATCAAGGCCTGGAAGACTTCCAGAGATGTTCACTCTCAAATTGCTAAAGTTCAAGGAATTGAATCATTCTGTGAAGAAGCCTGGAAGAAAGAAAAAGGGAAATTGGATCAAAGCTGTACTGATGGTAATTTTACAAACATTGAATCAACGGATGATGAGGTTCATCCGTTGAAAGTCAAAAAGGAGCAAGATTCGTTGAGTTGTAAAAAGCCCATCAGTAAAGCTAAGTTGACTAAGCTTAATGAGAAATATGGATCAGTATCCAAGAACTTTGTTCCAGGAGAATTAAGTCAAGTGAAGGAAAAGAAAGTGATGAATGTAGGGCACCTGCCAGTGAAGAAATTGAAAGAGAAGATGGAGATGATGGGTTTAAATGCAGAGACAAAGAGGAAGAGTGATAGAAATGGTAAAATGGGAATTAACAAATATAACAACTACACACCTGACAAATATGCTCCTAGAAAATTTTGTGTCAAATGTGGTAGTGTTAATCATTTATCTGTTAATTGCAAAGTTACTTTTCAACGAATGAAGTATGGAACATTTCAACGGATGAACCTTAGAGTATTTCAACAGATCATCTAATGGAGTTTTAAAAATGAGACGTTGACAATGACTTGACATTCACATGGGTTGATTAGATACAAATGGAAAATGGCAGCCTGTAATCAGGTTTTGGAGAACAAAGTAACATTTCCATTTATATGCTTACTCGAAGGTTTAATCAAGCTCAAGAATAGAGAAATGAAGAAGACAAGTGATTAGACATTATAGGATTTTGTCTTATTAGTTTGTTTTATTCACTTGTAACTTGGTAGTATATAAACCAAGAGAAATATTGTTAAATGTATGCATTCTAGATAGAGAAATAGTTCAGGCAATATTCAGAGTAATTTCTCTACAGTTTGTATTCAACTTTATAAGCAGCTGTGTTCATTTTAGAAACACAGAGTTCTCCATCTATAATATATCTCTGGTGGATCAAGTTTAATCCACCAGAAAGTTTTTAAACTTCTTAGTTTGATTACTTTCTTTTAGATTATATCTTGTATTTGATTCCGCATTCTTCTATCACTTAGAGATATTTTGTGTAGAACTGTAAATCAAGAAAAAGTAGCCAGAATTACATTCAACCCGCCTTCTGTAATTCTTGTTGGATTGTTTGAAAATAACAAAAATATATATTTATTGGCTGTTGTTTACAATGTTTTCTTGTACTTTGGCAAGTTTTAAGTCCAGAACTTTTTCCTATATTTTTTCTTCCGCAAGTGATAACTGATAAGTAGATGTTGTTTCTGAAAGCTTTAACTGGATTCCTTGCTACATATTATTTTTCATGAGAATAGAGACCAGCAATCAATTTTCTTAGCTATGATATTAATACTACTTGACCCTATAGTGAAGTTCTCTTTATTGTGATATAAAGATAATAGACCCTGTATTTATTCAGAACCTTTGTTCATTACTAAATCCTCTACTGGGCTTGACCCTTGTTTAGTACACAGCCAAACACATATATTGTCATGGAAAACCTGACAGTATACTACATTTGTTGTTTATTTCATATTATTATGAAAAGAAAGTAGTCCTACATATATGTATATATTTCGTGTAGTAAGCAATCCAAAGAAAAACATGTACATGTCAAACAACTCAAACTTCATGCCTAATCTGGATAAAAGGGAAGTAGATTTACCTTTGCATATAAGATGTCATTATCTGTTGCCAGGATCTTTTCCTGCAAATTTATAAAGACAAAAACCCATAATTTTAAAACCATAATTAGCTAATCAAGCTGACTGCCTTATATTATATTTAATGTTAGTAAATTAAGAGATGTCTGTGGAGTTCAAAAACTTTGAAGAAATGAAGGTACCAATCTAAATATCAGTTTTTGCCTTCACTAAGTTTTTACCTTTTCTTTAAGTTGCTCAATTTTTTCATTGTAGACCTGCATCTGGAACACAAAGACCGGAAAAGATAAAGACATTTAGTTTCCATATTATATGAAATGATCAAAATTATTGTTCATGTAAATAAGCCCTGAAATATGTGTTTTTTTAAACTTAAAACCCTAAAAGATTTTTTGTTCTATTTGTGTTGCCTGCACTCCCTTCACGGAGTTAAATGGTTTAAGTCTTCTCGAAATGCTCACTGACAAAATTGTACAAAATAACATATTTAGGGGTTTGAATCGAAAGTTCTTATTTTAAGTCGAACATATTTATAATGAATAAAGTTGTGTCACCATATGGATTAATAACCTTTCTATCTCTTATGGTGCATACACTCTTCTCTAAGTGCTGTTCAACTTGCTGCAGTTCTTCTAGGGTGCATGAGCCCAGACCTTCTCCCAATAGCTTACTGTAATATTGAAAATCCAAGAAAGCTTCGGGGGAAGTATATTTGATAAAAAAAGAAGTGCTAAAATCATTATAGGGGGGATAGATAAATTATGAACCACTTATCAACCTCAAGAAGCTCTATCTTCTTTGCCAAACATGTTGTTTCAAGCTTCAAATGTTGTCAATATATAATAAAACAATATTTCAAATAAAAATCTCTAACAACTTTCAAAGACCAAACAATAGGATCTTGTTCAGTGATGTTCACAACAAACGTTAGTTAGCCCCTCGTATGCAATCATAAAAGGATGTTGACCTGAATGTCCTGCACGTCGGGCGTCTTGTTAGCGTGAACATCTTTTGTGCACTTCCTATAGCACTCTATCATGTCATGCATGCTGAAATAATTAAGAACATATTTGCACATTCGTCAAATACTTATCACAACTAATTCTTTTACACACAAATATTCTGAATACCTTTAGACAACATGTAACTCCAATGTTTTACAACCGGCCACTTACAAAATACTGATCCCTCTTTAAAATTTGCACCTAATAAACATCATATATAGTAGTATTTTCTTTGATACAAAGAATACTATTAGCTAAATGAATTAAAAAAAACCTATGTTTCATTATTAGAACCTAACTGTAGGTATCATTTATAATCACAAAATAGTACTCCAAATGAGAACCAAGAAATCGAAATTCAAGCTGCATACTCAAATAACATATTGAAATTTAAAAATATGGTGTTAATTTGCTCTAAATATCAAACAATTAAAGATTAATTAGTGTTCAAATACCCATATATACATACATAACATCAAATCCAAACTTAACAAACGCTACAAAATAGTCCCATTTTGGCACCACCTTATTGTTCCATCACAAAACACATATATACATACATAATATCCATCAATCATCACATATTCCTACCAAATCATCACTCCCAAGAAAAGTCCACACATATATACATACATAACATCCATCAATCATCACATATTCCTACCAAACCTCTGTTTCATTATTAGAACCTAACTGCAGGTATCATTTATAATCATAAAATAGTACTTCAAATGAGAACCAAGAAATCAAAATTCAAGCTGCATACTCAAATAACATATTGAAATTTAAAAATTATGGTGTTAATTTACTCTAAATATCAAATAATTAAATATTAATTAGTGTTCAAATACCCATATATACATACATAACATCAAATCCAAACTTAACAAACGCTACAAATAGTCCCATTTTGGCACCACCTTATTATTCCATCACAAAACACATATATACATACATAACATCCATCAATCATCACATATTCCTACCAAATCATCACTCCCAAGAAAAATCCACACACCCAAATCAAGAAAATCCATTTTCTACAATACCCATAACCAAAAACCTCAAATTTTCAAGATTTCAAAATACCCAACTCAAATTTTCATTAAAAATCCAATCTTTATTTATAATCTAAATTCTAACATCACTCAAAACTAAAAATACTAACAACAAAAGTACCAATATATAACATAAATTAGCCCAACAAAATAAAAAAAAATCTTGAAAATAAATTTTTTTAAAAAAGGTACCTCCTTTAAGTTCAAGATGAAGAGCAGAGCTAGAAGATCTTTCACTACTTGATGGTATACAAAGAACTGAAGAAGCAAAAGAAAAAACAAACAAAATTCTGCTAAAAGAAAAAACAAACAAAAGTTTGCTAAGCTGATCTCGGAACCACAACGCTCCGCTTCACCAATCTCAAACCACTCGACTCATTCGAAAGTCGAATCTCCGCATCCTCCGCGCCACAAAACACCGGCAACGACGGCAACGGCAAACTCGGAGCCACATCAGAGTGAACTGTATTCGAGAAGCTGATGGGGAATTCGCCGCGAAGCAGACGAATTGAAATTAGGCGTGAATTATGATATGATTACAGTGAATTGAACATACCCTAGATATGTGTGTGTAGGTGTCTAAAATTAATATGTGGTGGTTAAGCAAGCAAAGAGCATCTGCACAAAAACCAAGATCAGCTTATCTAGAGGGCAGTGGCAACATTCGTAATACATGGCAAAAACAGGGCTGAAGCTGAAAATTTTGCAGTTAATATTCATCAACAGTAAACACTATTCAGAACAGGGATCAGGAACTATAATATAGATAGATATAAGCACCAATTATGAGTAACCCTCATGGGTCTAAGTTAATTGGGCCTAACTATAATTACAAGTAAATGGTTTTAATACAAGTGCCAGTTACTAAGTCGGTTATAAAGTATATAATGGACCTAATACAAACTACTAAGGGGGCTTAGGCCCAACAACCTCGACGTGCAAAAGCTTGCAAGAGAATTATATCTTGATATTCAGCGGCTTCAGGCCAAGGAACCAGCTTGCATGTTACAAAACAAAAAATTCTTTTGATCTTATCTCTGTTGTTGCATTCACTGTTGGAAACTGGAAAATTGGCAGATAAAGAGAGATAGTAGCTATCTTGTAATATAAATTCTTTGACCTCGTCATCCATATAAAGCTTATTTGTTGATAATACCTGTTATTGCAACAAATCCATCTATAGATTTCTCAACTGAGTTGGGGGTTTAGAATTTAGAGTTTGTTTACAAGAATTTATGGTTATGAAACTCAGATAAAGAATGCGTTTTGGTTACTATGGAATGGGAATGGCAAAGGTGTTGGCAGAATGGTGAAATGCCGGAATAATATTGCAGCCTCAAACACAAATTATGCTTCTAACCGTAGCAGAACTACAAATGGAGTGTCCCAACTGAAGCTTTAAGCTTAACATGTTGATGCATCAATTGGCAATGGAGCTTCCTCTATTTGGAATAATCCTACGGAATCATACAAGTATCAGAAAGAGCACTAGATTAAGCTGAACATTTACCTGTGTTTGAATTTTGAAGCGAAGTTATGGGCATCAAAGAAGATCCTTCATGGTTATGTTTCATGAATATTCTAAATGTCGTTTTCTAAGGCGACTCATTACCTACAGTTACAGCTTTGAACAAAAAATAGGCCAACTTCAGGGAAGTTGGTAACAAGACTGATATATGCCTTCTCCAGCTAGAAAGTTGAAAAGATGTCTGTTAAGCACATTAGAAAGCAGGTAAACAAGGTTTTCCTGTTTGATGATTAGAATTCCTTGTTTACTTAATTGCTACAGGGTTTTTATGTCTTGTCATGACTTGTCCGAGACTTTGATGTTTCATTCCTCTTGTCTAAAGAAATAACTGCTTTCTTTTCAAATAAACGCATCTATCCGATGATTCTAATGAAATGTAACTACGAACTTTTATTCTTCCTATTATAACATCAACAACAACAAAAAGGCATGCATGTACCGATTAATTAATGAATTTCAAGATTAGATAAAAAAATCGAATTCATTTTTACAGAACAAAAAGTGAAGTTATACCAAAATGATCCAGAAACAATTAAATATAAAATAGGCATATAAAATCAGCAGAATAGATAACTAATGAAATATAAAATCAGATGATCAGGGGAAGGTAGGAAACAATTAAATGTTTATCACTCCATACTTATTTTTAGCTAAAATTTTCCAAAACAAAATCACAAGAATCAAACTATCAAATATAAACATAAAAGCTCAGCCATTAAAATAACCTCCAGTTTTATGCAAGTCCAAGAAACTCATTTTATAGAATACAACCAATGAGAGAAAAAGATCACTACAAAAAGTTCATGGATACAGAAATTTATAGTCTTAAGTCTCAATCCTTCATGATCTCAAATGGCCATGAGTTCACCGAAACTTTGCATGAAAATGATGGAGCCAGCAAACAGTCCAACTACACGAAGTAAATTATGCAAAAAGGTAAAAAAAAATATTTATATTGTTAGATATATTTGTGATGTCATGTCTAAACTGTTGTGTTTAGTTTCAAAACTTAATATCAGGACTTACTGGAAGTCAGAACTTACTGAAGTCAGAACTTATATCAGAACTTAAGTCGTCAGAAGATATATCAGGACTTAAGTGCGGGAAGACTTCAGATAAGGAATGCGGCTGATTTGCAGGAGATGATCTGGACTAAAACAATAGAAGATATGCATGAAGAGTTGGACAGCTAGAAGACTTGTAGAAGATAATATCTGATTGATATATTTTAGGAGACATAATTATATTCCATATCAATTAGAAGATATCTTGTAACTGTGTACTATATAAACACAGCTTAGGGTTTACACTATAAGTGTTAAGTTAACGAGAACATTATTCATAGTAACCTAGCAGCTCTTAGTGATATTGTTCATCACTAAGAGAGTAGTTTAACCTACTTTGTAACAGAGTTTGTTATATTGAATAAACTTGATTAGTGTTACATACTTGTGTTCTAAATCGATTTGATTGTATAAACACTATATTCAACCCCCTTCTATAGTGTTGTGTGACCTAACATATATATATATAAACTTGCCATCGTTTAGCAAAACAACTCACTTGCCACCGTTTAGCGAAATAACTCGGGCACCAGCACTTATTAAATAATACCAACAATGAGGGATAGAGTAACACCTTCTGTTAGTTGCTTAATATTTAGAAAATGATGACACTTCCATGCTCTAATTCTATTTGTGTCAAAGTTCTTTATAAACAAATATGCGCTGTAGTCAATAATTATAAATTGAATCTACTTTTGTTAATATAAATAAATCTCAAATGAATAAAATTTATGTGCATGAGTAAGACATACAAAAATTATGTGTTAGAAGTTACGATTTATTTGTTGTGGAATTAATAAACAACATAAGAAGAACACAGTTGATTAATCAAAAAATGTTTGATTAAACTTTATCTCTCAGAGTATGAACAATATACTCGAGAGCTGCTAGGTTACAATATGAATATTACAATTCGTTAACTTATAAAGTAAACCTAAGTTCTGTTTATATATTGTTACACAGCTGCCTATCAATTAAACATACATAAGAATTAATCTCTAATTGAATACATGGAAATATATCTTGTAATTGATAGCTACATCCCTGTAATGAGTGATAGATATATTCTACTATAATTACAAACATATCCATATTAACTAACTTCTGATTCTGATCATCTAACTCTGATGAAGCATCTTCTGATAATCAGACTGTGATGAGACTTGAAACCATCTTCTGACGAATTTATGATGAACTCCCTCTGTGGATATATCTATAAATTGTTTCTGATATCATCAAATGTAACATGCTATTCTGTCAAAGAAGGAGAATGAAGAGAAACATAAGGCCTACAGTATCAAGGCACGGGAAAGGAAGCTATATGTTCAGATGAAGTCTGGTGAGAAGTGGGACACAACCAATAAGTTCTTCCACTCCAAACAGACTCTCACAAATAATGATGCAACCTTCATGATATTCTTACATGGTCTGAAGCAAGTAAACTCACATCATGATGGCTACATGAGTGCTTTCCTCAACAGCGTCACAAAGATCACTGTTGGTGTGGATATGGTTCGACATGAAATAATCATCTATCGATCCACATTGGTATTCATGTGTATTTAGAGAGGAGCTGGGGATGATTTTGAATTTTGATAAAGGTTCAACTAGTGATGATAAATAGTCTTCTCATGAGGAGGTAAGGAACATAGGGGGAGGTGAAGGCCCTAGTTCAAGCTCACACCTACCTGCATAGATGTTCAACAGGGAAAACAACATTCATCGTCTCATTTCAACTCTAATAAAGCTTATCAATCAGACAAAATCATCCATTGACACAACTACAAATGCAGGAATGAAGTCCTTACTCCAGTCACATTTTGAGTCACTGCAACTCTACAAAAATCAGGATTTGAAGCAAACTCAATATATGGATGATATTAAAGGACAAATTGTTGGAGTTAAGGACAATGTCAGGAAGGTTGTGGAAGATCAAATTCCTGCATCCACTATGAGAGAAATTCAATTAAAACTTAGGAAGGAGGTTGACCTCTCTAGTAGGTGTACATGCAATGAATTTCCCGATTCCGCATCTAAACTACACCTGTCTTGATTCTTTTACGAATTATACTTAAATAATTACTATTTTCACTATACAAAGTTGAGGTTTCATCAACTCAAGTTTGTTTTTTACTTTTTTCAAGATCTGTGAACACACTCGTAGACTTGTAAGGAAATTGGTCATTTTTTTTATTTTTTATAAAAAATAGGCTAAACTTGTTATTCACCCTTCTTCTAAATCGGGTTAATTATCAAATATGTCACTTATTGCATCTAAATGTATCAAGTGAGTCACTCATTAAAACATCGACTCAAATGAGTCACTCATTTAAAAATTTGAATAAAAAATATTACGCTATCGTTAGTCAAATTTCTTAAAGGTATTATATATTGAGTTTCACACATTTTTTATGAATGATATTACATTCAAATAAAAGGTTTCAAGTTTTACTATTTTATATAATATTGTTAGATTTTTAAAATTTTATCAACTATTTATTTTTAATTTTTTGATTGTTTTATTTGATTTTTAAAAAAAATATTAGATAAATTTTAAAAACCTAAAAATATTATCTAAAATATTAGAACTCAGAATCTTTAATTTGGATGTAATATTATTCATAAAAAATATGTGAAACTCAATATATAGTAATTTTAAAAATTTCAACTAACGATATAATGATATTTTTGATATAAATTTTTAAATGAGTGACTCATTTGAGTCGATTTTGTAATCAGTGACTCACTTGATACATTTGGACGCGATAAATGACCTACTTGATTATTAACCCCTTCTAAATCTACTATAAAGTATAGTTCCGTAATTTACTTTGGAAATTATCTTTCTTTTTTTGTATAAAAAATTGAATATTATAGTTTTATTTTAGAAGTAAAAAAATTAAAAATTACACAACTATATTTAAAAAAAAATATTAAAATACGTGTCGAATATCCGTCTCATAATAAATAATTGGGTTATATGATGGGAGTATATATAAAAAGTAGGGAAGCTATTCTTTTCCTAAAAAAAAGGAGGGAAGTAATTCTCTGTAACTAGCTCTATAGGCCGTGCAATGCACGAGCATGTTTTATAGGGAGTGAATTGATATTATTTTGATTGTAATTATCGACGATATATTCATGTTGTTTCAGGATGGATCGATTAACTAAATATCTCTTTTTATGAAATTGAGATCGATGTCTTACTTAACGTGTTTTTTCTCAAAATGAATTGAATATGCAGAAATGAAATCGAAATATACGATCAAAATATAATACAAATGAAATCACACGTATCTTATGAAAATAATTAAAACTCATAAGAATGAAATACTGTGGAGTTAATTAAAGAGTTATTATAGTTGTTTACGTGGTAAAATTGGTGATACAAAATATAACGAATATGAGGTAATCTTACTTTCCATATTAGAAAATGTAATGATTGGATATGAAAGACGACACATTAAATATAAAATTGTACAATTGACAATATAAATATATTTTTCAATATACATCATTTTTTTATGATAAATATATTAATAAATAGGTCAGTAATCAATGGTAATGAAAATTGAAAAATGGACTAAATTGGTTGAACTACTGATTTACGGTTTATAAAAAATCGAGAATTTAACGAAATGCTAAATCGAAATAATATCGAACATATTTTTATATTCTTTTTAAAATTTATAAGTAAAATAATTATATTTTAGATGTGTAAAATTGCATTTGTACATCCCTACTAAGTTATAACATTATTTTGTGTGCATTATTTATTAAAATAATAAGAGTTTTAATAATCTTTATGCATCTCTCTTCTTCTTCCCTTATCTTTTCAGTTTTTATTCGGCAGCCGTCTGATTTCTTAATTTAAAATCGGCATTCTTCACCAACTCGATGCTGAGTATATTTCTTCTTCCTTTTATTCTCTTCATAGCCTCAAATCATGTGTTTGATTTGTCAAATTTTAACCGGAAAATTGCCGATTTTGATTAAAAATGACAAAAATATTGTATGCTCCGATTTTGCTCAATAGATTGTTTGGTTGTCTTGTAGCAATTTATCGGCGAATTTTTTTATTTCCATACCATTGCAGTAATCTTATAACTCTTTTACTTATACATCTGAAAAAACTTTAAGTTGGTTAATGTAAGAAAAATGATTCACCTTACTATTGTAAACTATTAATTTAACTGTAATGAACTTGATATTTTAATATTTTATTATATATATTCAAAATTTTCAAACCAGTCTTAGTTTATATTCGATTTGGTCATGTAATAAGAATCTCAACTTTATTATAAACCCCCTCATAACCCATTATTTTATTCATATACAAAAAGAATATCTATTATATTTCTTGAATTTAATACCTGATACACTAACATTGTCATTTTCAGATTAGCTAACATATTAAATTTATTTGCTGAAAATAAATTTATTTTATATAAAGCCTTCAAAAAAAGAACAGAATTTAGTATATATACAGACAAATATTATTAAATTTTAGATATCTAATTATAGGTTGTTAATATTCAATGATAAATGATAACATATATAAAATTATTAATATTAACGAGTTAGGTGTAATTAATATATGTTATTAAATATGACAATTATTTATATTTATTAATAAGGAGTAATAATGACTTAAGTGTAATTAATACATGGTATTAAATTTGACAATTATTTGTATTTATTATTGAGGGGTAAATTAGTAATTTGGAATAAATTGTCTCCCCGACCCCTATTTGCTCTATTATATATATAATAGATAGATGATGTGAAATACGTATTTTATCCATAAAAATTAAATTAAAAAAATAGATGTCCCTACTAATTTCCTTAAAAGAAAAAAAAAGACGAGAAAATTTGTCATTGTTTGTTTAAAAAATGTGGTCACTCATCTGGAAAGGCGGTGAAGAAATCAAAACTAGTCAACACCCACCCTGTAGCTGCTTACCTGTCCTCGTCACCCCTGTATATATCCGTTTATAAAATCAAATCCCAAAATATTTATTCATTCGTTCGTCTCATTTTATTCGAACCACTTATTTATTTTTAAAATAAATAATAAATAATTATTAATATCATTTTCTTAAAATTTTATTTTATTTAAGAAAAGAAATTTTATTTTCAAATATAAAATAATATATCAAAAATTATTATTTTAAACAAATATTTCTTATAATCTTTTTTTTATCGTAGGTAAGCCGCAGCCGCTACATTTCGGGTGCGCACCGGGTCTGACTTAGGAGACATAATCATAAATTCTCCTCCGTGAGATTCGAACCTGTGACCAAGAAGATAGTTATTTCCTCTTTAACCAGCTGAGCCAATCATTGCGGGCGTCTTATAATCTTATAAATGAGTATATAAGCAAGTATCTGTTCTCGTAAATTTTTAAAATGAGTTTTATCATTTTATAAGCCCGTGATTTGTTTGTACATTAAATCACGATGTTTTTCATATATGTGGTGTACTCGACAATCAACAAAATTGGATGAATTCGCCATTAGATTTCGACCGATTTCAAACTCGAAATACCTAATTTTTAAAAAAATTGAAATTTAAATCAAATTACTCTAATAATAATTTCGTAAGTGGCTAATTCATTTTGACGGAATAATACTCACCACACTACCCTCTACAGTACTATTTTCGAAAATTTCCAAAAAAGTGAGCTATATCCTATACTAATAATTACTCCCCCTCCCTTCCAATTGTTTACATTTTTGAGGATGTTTCCGATACGTATTTTAAGATACATAAAAAGTATAGTTATCTAACTTATTTTTATAATTTCCTTTTTCTGAATAAAAGTTAAATATTTTTATTTTTATTCAGAAAAACAAAATTGTAAAAAAAATTTACAGAACTATACATAATATGTACCTTTTAAAAATACGTGTCGAACCCTCTCTAAAAAATGTAAACAATTGAAAAAAATGTAAACAATCGAAATGGCAGGGCAGGCAGTATAACAAAAACACATAATATTACACAATTTCACAATTGTAAGTCCACTGAAATTACACACAGAAATGAGTATGGAAGGTGAAAGAGGGGCAATAGGAGTAGCAGCAATGGAATCACTAGGGTTAGGGTTTGATTTAGCAAGCGATTTTCGATTAAAGTTCGCTAAGCGATGTCCTGATTCTAGCGATGGAAGATTAGTTGTTTTGGATCAGAGTAATCACCGAGATGTGGTGCTTCCTGGTGGCGGTAGCAGCAGTGGTGGTGTTATTCGGAGTGTTCCCGAGTGTATTCGTTGCGATAAAGGCGATCGTACTCGGTTCAAGTCTGATGTTCTCACTTTTAATCAAGTAATTTTGACTTATTTTTTGGTGTTTGTTTCGGTTTTGGTGTTTTTGTGTTTGTGATTGGAATTAAGTGGAATTTATGTAGGTTCGGGTTTTTTATGTGTGATTTTGATGTGAAATGATTGTGTGTTTGAGGTATGCTTTGATTGATGTAAATTGGAATTTATTAGTTGTGTTTGAAGGAGTTTTGAACAATTTTAGCGCGATTTAACTTGTAATTATCTATGTAGAGTAAAATACTAATAAGTACTTACCCCTTGCTCGCGAGTTTAAAAATTGAAAGGAAAGCAAGTGAGGGCTCCCGAGTTTTAAGAATGAAGGAAAGCAAGTGAAGGATAAGTAAAGTAGTTTCACTTACTTCCGTAATCGTGCTCCCGAGTTTTTAAAAGGAGCGAAAACAAGTGGTAATGAATGCAAATTTGACAATCTTTCACTCCAAAAATGGGATGAAAGTACTTTACCTCCTAATCACTTCCTTCCTTCCCGTTAAAAAACTCGGGAGCAAGCCCTTAGTACGGACTCATCCTAACTTAGGTGATTATCTATGTAGAGTAAAATACTAATAAGTACTCCCTCCGTCCGGTTGAGTTCTATATGTTTACTATTTGCACGTATTTCGAGGCTTTTATAAAGTATAGTTTCATAATGTTTTTTTTTTAATTTTGTTTTGAATAAAAGTTTTAACTTGTAATTATCTATGTAGAGTAAAATACTATTAAGTACTTAGTACGGACTCACCTAACTTAGGTGATAGAGAATTTTTAATGTTAATACATGGAGGGTACTTTTGTAGTTTTTGAACTTTGACTTCTCATCGGTAAAATATACTATGTACTCTTGTAATTTTCCAATGTACGTACATAGGTGCATTTTTCTCATCTAGATATATGAGAAAGTTCTAATTTAAGCTTGCTTTAAATTACGGGAGTGATAAAGGAAGAGAGGACGGTAGGGCTTTATTGCGTTTAAACAATATAAAGCGCATTTGATTTGAGCTAGACAATGAGGTAGTGTGATGAATGATGGTGATGCTCACCAATTTGCAGTGATAGGCGTATGTCTTATGGAACTAGAATGCTTAATGAGTATATAAAGCTTCTTTAGGAAGATTATTGTAATACTTTAGACGATGTTGAAGTTTTTGAAAGGAACTTTACAAGAATTTATTAAATTTTTCGCTTTCCAGAATTTATTGAGGATGCTATTGACAAAAAGTTTTATATGATCTCCTACTGTACCCTTTGGTGATAATATATTTGTTCCCCTGGTTTGAGGAAGATATACTTTGTGAGAAGTATGTCTTTATCTTTTTCTGCCTTTATATACTAATGTTAGAAGATGTCCACTTTTTGTTTAGCGGCGCAAAAGTGAGAATCTGCTTATACTATTGACTTTATTGTTGGCGAGTCGAGAGAATCACTTGTCGAAGCTTATTGGGTCCTCAAGAGCTAGGGTGTATTGTGCGTAGATATGTTTACGCACTCCATAGACCATAGACAGTATATATTAATTAATTTCGTCCAATGACATGATTGTGCGGTCACACATTGAGTTTGTCTTATGCCTGATTGGTGTCCTAGCATGTAGCAGTCTTTTCATTACGGACTTTTATTAGTAGGAAACAGTTATAATTTATTTATCTTATGTAGTAGTGAGGATCTATGAAATTTCTTATTTAAAAATTTTCCGTAGTCATGAACTTTTAGTATGTTATATCTGATTAATTTTTCTTACGCTTTCGAAGTAAACTAAGGTTTCATCGACTTTGGTTTTTGATATTTTTTTTGAGTACGCTGTTAATAACGAAATATTTATATTGTTAGCATTTTAGCAGGTGTACATGCAATGGATTTCCCTATTCCGCATCTAAACTACACCTGTCTTGATTCTTTTACGAATTATACTTAAATAATTACTATTTTCACTATACAAAGTTGAGGTTTCATCAACTCAAGTTTGTTTTTTTACTTTTTTAAAGATCTGTGAACACGCTCTCGATAACCAATACTTTCTCTCTTTCCTCACCATTTTTAAAATCCGAGGGGTCATTGATCCCTCTATTTTGCATCTGAACTGCACTACTGATTGTTCCATAGAAGAGTTAACAACCAGAGCTTTCCGTGACACCGCGGGAGTTCCGTTGCTATAAATAAGGGAATAGCTATTCCTGATGGATCTGCATTTAAATCTACGAACTATAGTTTAAATCCATCTTGTTTTCTTTTCGCTGGTTCCTTTGCTGCAGATGTCAGAGTTACTAAATCAAAAATCTTCCGTACAAGGAAAAGTACCTTCAGGATACTTCAATGCCATGTTTGATTTAAGTGGTTCATGGTTAAACGATACTGCAGAAGTGGATCATCTTGCTTTTGATGGGTATTTTATCTCATTGTATTATCTACACCTGGTAGCATCTCCACTAGTACTGCATGACAAGGTTAAGAAGTCTGTTCCTTCTCACTGGAATCCTGCATCCTTATCAAGGTAGTTTTTGGTCACTCAGCATAAACTCAATTATAATTGGACTTGGGCTAAAGAAGTCAATATTAGTAATGCATTGTTTTTTTGAGTGTCTTTGAGGGTAGTTAAAAAAGTTCTAGACTAGGTTTAGCGAGGGATCATAATGAAGATATCCTTTGGTTCCACCTGACAAAAAGTCTTTTGTTTCTAGAATTTAGTCTTGCAATACCTTGGCGCTCTGTGCTAGAAGTGATCTGGATACATTATGTTTTTTTTCTTTTGCTTCAGGTTTATCCAAACCTATGGAACTCACATAATTGTGGGGTTGGCTGTTGGAGGTCAAGATATAATTTGTATCAAACAGCGACCTTCCTCAGGAATTTCTCCTGCTGACCTGCGAGCTTATTTAGAGGATCTTGGAGATCATATCTTTTCGGATGGGAGGAGTCCCCTACTAGAGAGGAAGACAAGAGATGGAAAACAGAAGGTTTATTGCACGTTCTGCTGTTTTTAATGAATTTTTAATGTGATGTTTCTAATTGTATATCAAATTGTATAGGTTCCCGAGGTCTTTAATCGTATGTTGCAGCAGCATACCATGCAATTCACCAGCATCACAGAAACATCAAGCAAAGATGTAAGGCTCTAAACATCTTATGCCTTCTGATAAACAAAAATGTGGGCCGTGAATATATGAACTAATTTGGAACAGGGCCTCACCATTATTTCATCAAAAAGAGGAGGGGATGTATTTTCACAAAGCCATTCCAATTGGCTTCAGACAGTGGCTTCCCACCCTGAAGCAATTTCTTTTAAACTTGTACCTATCACTTCTCTCCTCGCCGGGGTTCCAGGAAGTGGCTATCTTAGTCATGCAATCAACTTATATCTACGTTGTGAGTATGCTCTTTCTTTTCTAGCAGCAACCGCTCTCGTAATTTCCTTAACCCAACCCTGCAGTATAATTCTTTTGTAAAACATAGTTGTTGTGATACCAAGCAACGTATATAGTGTTTAAGGTGCAAAGAATAACTCATAGACTTATAAGACAAGTCAAGATAAGTCTAGTATTACATGGGAGAGCGAGTGATGGTAGATGAAGTCACATGCTACGTAATATATGCAATTGGGGTCGTTCTATATTTTTCTTAGCGTAGATGTTGAGGAACATAAATCTGGATAATTCGAAGGAATGTGTTGAGGAAGCCCTCAGCACCTTCTACAATTATCAGTTTAATTTACGCTGTATGATATTGTATAACTTCATAATACATTAGTAACTAAAACTCATTCTTCAGATAAGCCTGCTCTGGAGGATTTACATTTTTTCTTGGAATTCCAAGTTCCCAGACAATGGGCCCCATTGTTTTGTGAACTGCCTCTTAGGCATCAAAGGAAAAAGACTTCGTGTCCTTCGCTGCAATTTGCTTTCTTGGGCCCCAAGATTAATGTGAGCTCCACCCAGGTAATTTGTCAATCTATGCACAAGCATAATCATTCCTTTTTTAAAGGTAATCTGTCTCAAAGTGGAGCCATATATTTCGGGCATTTATTATATATCAACATCTCTAGTTTTCATTTTAAAGAACTCAGATTCTGTAATCGTCTAGAACTTGATTTCAAGTTTACCAACATGGTCTGTCTGTTATATTTAGTAGTTATGCATAGTATTGGTAAGCCTGTACCTTGTCAAAGCTGTTTTACAAAGTTTAGCTGTTCCTATTGGCCTAAAAATCTATGTTACTCGGACTCGGCTAAAAGTAACCTGACATGGATACATGTCCAAGTATCGGACTTAGTAACATTTTGAAAAATAAACATGTTCTTGGCCTAAAATTAGTGTCCAAGTCCGAAGTCCGAGGGTCCATGTCCGAGTGTCAAGTGTCCGACATGGGTACTCGAAGGTAAAATGAAGAGTCCGAGTAACATAGCTAAAAATCAATTTTAAATTTTGTGAACTCTGAAGTCCGAAGGAACTTTTTTGTTTTTTTCGGAGTGTTGGAACATTTTAAATATGATTTGCTTAGCATTAAATGTGTTACACAATTGTGACTTTATTATTTTACAAACATTTTACAAACATGTAGGTGTTACTAGTGACTTAAATTACTTGGGTCGATGTTGTAGATACTCGCTTGTAAAGCCTTACACTTGTTTGTATTAGTTATAAACATCTAATTTGTTGTTCTGTTTTACAAATTTTCTGTGCATCTGCAACAGAGATCAAAATGAAAAGAAGAATTTAGGTATTCTGCTGTAGTTTTTGGCCGATGATGTCTTAAAGTACAGTAGGCTGATTGTATCTGTTAAGTGTATAAATTATGTGTTAGGGGGAACACACACAAGTATAGAACCAAACAAACAATGCAAAACACACACTCAATATATGACGCGGAAAAACCCACGTTTCAACTTGTATTATTAATCAAAACAATTATCAATAATACAATCAATCTCACCAAACGGTATTCACTCAAGCGATACTTAAGTCAAACAATACTCAAGCATACATCAAAACAATAACATGACTATGTATATATAGCCATCACAAACTTAGCCAACAAAACATACCTAATCTGATTACAATAATAATTGTTTACCCATACAATTATTACCTATTCCCATTATAATAATAATTGTCAACACATACAATTATTACCCAACTCAATTATGATAATAATTGTCTACCCATACAATTATTACCCAATTCAATTATGTTTTCTATTACCAAGACCATACTACCTATTGGGTTTAATCCCAACATTATGGTGATGAAATAGCGCAAGTATTGAGTGATGTGGATGTTTCCTATAATTTGAGGATTTTTTTTTGGTAGTATGTTGTATTATACACTTCAAATTTCTCATATTTGAAATTAATCAGGTTGCAAGTTGTAAAAAACCAGTTGTCGGCCTTCGTTTGTTCCTAGAAGGTAAGAAATGCAACCAGTTGGCAGTACATGTGCAGCATCTTTCCAGCCTTCCAAACATAATGGAGCTTGCTTCAGTTAACTCTTCTATAGCATGTCAATGGCGTGGGTCAGATGACTACGAATCAAATGAGCAGTTCTTGGAACCAGTGAGATGGAAGAAATTTTCAAATGTGTGTTCCTCAGTGGTTAAGCATGACCCCAATTGGATACAAGGTCGAGAGTCGGGTGGTGCATTTGTCGTGACAGGTGCTCAGCTGGTCAGCAAGGGGCAATGGCCAAAGACAATACTTCATCTTCGTTTGCTATATACCTACCTACCCAACTGCACTATTAGGAAGACCGAGTGGGCAGCTGCACAACAAGCTTCTCGAAAGTCAGGTTTCCTCACAAATATAAGTACAACCTTCTCATTCACCCAGAGAACTGTTACTGATGTACCAAAGCAGCTGCCGGCTGCCCTGAACTCTGGGGTATACCCCGAAGGACCACCTGTGCCGCTGCGTTCAAAGAAACTTCTTAGATACGTAGATGTGAATGAGGTTGTTCGGGGTCCACATGACACCCCGGGTCATTGGTTAGTTACTGCTGCTAAGCTAGTAACCGATGATGGTAAAATCGGCATGCATGTAAAGTTTGCATTGTTAGATTATTCACCGGAATCATAAGTTTTTTTGTCGCGGGATATGGAGAGGATTTCTTGGTATACCATACTGATTTGTTTCGTTTTCTTCAATATTAAAGAGAGATCAGCGCATCACGGGATATATTCTTCGTGTACAGAAATGAGAAGCGGCAATGGTAACATGGGAATATGGGATGTGTAAACCTTCTAAAGAATATCGTATGATCATGATATACGTCTCTGCAATGCTGTATGAAAGTATATAAGTTTTAGAGGAAATATTGAGTAGGTCCTATGATTGTGTTGGGGAATTGCAAGATAAGATCTCCCCTGTATGTTTCCTGTATCTCTTGAAGTTTTTGTTTATCCTAACAGGTATCTTTTATAGAATGATGTGAGCATCTAGATTTGTAGTTATTTCATTCTCAAAACAAGTTTTAGCATATGTTCAAGGCTAAGGCAGTAAATGATTTACGACATTTCAGTTAAGACATTCGATACATTTTAGTGTTTAAATGTTTAAAAGTAATTATGCTCTTCGGTTAGATAATAAAATTTCTCGAATCAAAGAATCATCTTCATGGTGGATATTATATTTTGTATTTCGAAAAAAAAATGTCGTAGTTATAATGAAGCTAAGTTGTACTATTATTTTATAGATAACTCTAAATGTTAAAATCCAAATTTCATATCAAAATTTCAAACAAGAAATTTAATAGAGATAAATGTTCGTTAAGCATTTTGGTGTCCCTTATCATGGTCCTGGACCGCTGTAGAAGATAGGAATAATAATTTATAACAAACGGTCTTTCTAATGTGTGCCCAAGGACATACATTAGTCACTAACTCTAATAAAAAATGAACTCTTTTTATTGGTGGAATTGATATGAATGCAGGGGATCATTAACATTTATTATTTAACCACCAATAAGAAGAGCTCATTTCGTTAGTGACTAATGTGTGCCCTTGAACACACGATAGAAAATCCCTATAACAAATACTATCTTATAGTGATTAATCGGATAATAGAAATGAATTAATCGAAATACTAATAATATCTATCTAAGAAAGATCTACTTAGCCTATATCTTGCGGATATGTCTTTATATATTTGCAAGTTTTGTGCTTGTCAATAAAATCATAAAATCACCGACCCATATCTCAATTTTAGCAATAAAATCCCGGAATTTTATTATCATCAAATTTCTCTATTAATTAAAAGGGAAAAGAGTATTTAAGGTCACCAATAATAATTAATATCTTTTGAATTTATTGAACCAAGGTAAACACCCTTCAAGTTACAAGATCAAATTATAATATTATGATTTATTTAGTTCAATCAGTTTATTTAAATTAGAGTATGCTATGCCCACGTTAAACGCTTTAAAGATAAAAGAAGTATTTGACTTCGATACAACTTGTAAAATTATAAATTATACTTTAATATTGGTCAATTAAAAAATATATGCGAATTATTGATGAACAACTCGACTTGGCTCGAATTCAATTACTCCCTCCGTCCCAAAATGATGTTCATATATTGACTTTTGGGACTGTTCACGGTAAACGATTGACTACTAATTTACGTCTAATCTATAATATCAAACATAGTCACGAGTGATCTCGTTGAATTTGTATTTATCAGCACTTTAATACAGTGAAATTTTTATATTTAATACTAATACGAATTTAAAGATATTAACGATCAAAAGTGTGCATTGGCAAACGTGTCCAACACAAAGAGGAAACGTTTTTAGGGACGGAGGGAGTATTCGTCAACAAACTCGTGTTCGGCTCGGGCTCGGCTCGGTTATAAACGAGCCGACCTTGAACATCACTTTCGACTTAATTATTAAACTCGGCCCACCTCATTTTAAAATAAAATTAAGCTCGATTCGTTTCGGACAGAACTTGACTCGATTATGTTCGTTTGCAGCACTAATTTAACTTCTTTATATTCATTAGTAACCTTTAAAAACACAATTAAATTTTGTGATTAAACCCCAAAAACTCATAAATCGGCGGGAACGGTCAATTTGGGCGGGAGAAAAACAAGACTTGAGCTCCACAGTTAAATTTCGTGGACTATAAATGAACAACAAGAGGTACAGAAATGTACAACACAAGCTACTACAAAAATCAAAATTAGGGCAAAAAAACAACAAACAAACCCTAAACACAACTCTACAGTTATGCTAAGAGGAAGAGAAAGCTTAATCAGATTAATCGGAAAACGACGTCGTTATCTCCCTAATCGCCACTCCATTCTCTCCATTCCGATCTCACTGGTCACTTTTAACTACAATTTTTCGTATTTATTACACTTTTTATATGTTTATGTAGTACAATTGAACCTCGATAAATGAATATTCGTGAGATCGAAATATTTTATTCATTAATCGAGATTATTCAATTTAGCAAGGCTCTGTTATGTTTGGACCGAAAAAAATATTCAGTTGACGAGATTATTTATTTAGCGAATATTCATTTATCGAGATTCTCGTGTATGTATAGTTGATTTGATTGATTTGTTTGATTTTAGAGTGATGAGAGAAATGGAGGTGAAGGTGAAGGTGGAGGTGGAGGTGAAGGCTATTCGAACACGAAAATGGATTCGGATTCGGATTCGGATTGGGTGACCTGTCCTGTTTGTCAGAGTAATGTTCGAGGCGATGATGGGATTATTAATTCTCATTTAGGTATTTGTTTTTTCGAGATTGTTGAATTGCGCTTTTGATGATTGAATTGAATTTTTGTATTTTAGATTAGTGTGTGTGATCGGATTATTAATTCTAATTTAGGTATTTGTTTTTCGAGATTGTTGAACTGCTTTTTTTGACGATTGAATTGAATTTTTGTATTTTAGATTAGTGTGTGAGCGGATTATTAATTCTCATTTAGGGATTTGTTTATCGAGATTGTTTAACTGCATTTTTGATGTTTGACTTGAATTATTGTATTCTAGATTAGCGTGTATGATCGGATTGTCAGGTCTCGTCTAGGTATATGTTTATTAAGACTGTTTAACTGCATTTTAAATGTTTGAATTGAATTTTTGTATTTTAGAATAACGTGTATGATAACTCGGTATATGTTTATTGATATTGTTCTACTGCATCTTTGATATTTGACTTGAATTTGTATATTTTAACTTAGTGTGTTTTTTGTATCGTTTTTTTTTGTTTTGTTGAGGTTGTTTAAGTAGAAATAGTGGCGGAACGAAGATTCTGAGGGACTCTATAAAATAATTTCAAAGTTTTTAAAGACCAGCAGTGCTTGTTTTTTGATTTAATGGTCGGAATTGAGATGCCAAAATTCATTGCACATTGTAAAGTAATATTTGATTGTTTAGTTCATTAAAATAATGGTTTTAAGGCGATCTTATTAGTGCTTTTGAATGCAGATGATTGTCTAGCTAGAGGCACTAAACGAAAGTTGAGCCAGCGCACGCTCCTTGATTGGAACTTTAGTCGGGATTCGAGCAAGTCAAAACAAACTGAATTTGGTGCGGTGCAGACTGGTCTGGATAATTATGTGCATGATTTTGTCAACAAGTCTAGTGACCCTGTTGCTGAAAATGATTACAGCCTAAAATGTGAAACGAGTGATAGTAGAGATCATATTCTACACACACCTGCATTTGCTTCTGTAGAAACTCCAGTTCTCAATGGAAAATTGAATCATATAGAGAATAGCCCTCCAGCATCCCCTCAGATTTCTATACCTCACACTGCTGAAACTGTGGATGACATATATGGATATAATCTTTTAAGTAATATTGTAGCCAGGAGATTTTGTGACAAGGTGGAGCTAAACCCTGGGGATACCATATCTCTTATGAGAGATCCTAATAACTCCAAAGATCCTAATGCCATCAAGGTTCCTTACTTTTAACTGGCATATTCAATTGATTAGAGTTTGTTGCTCCGTTATAAGGAATTAAACGTGTTGCATGGGCCTTTGGGCCAGGTTCTCACTGCAGATTCTGAAAGTACTAAAACAGTTGGTTTTCTCCCACGAGAATTAGCCCAATACCTATCACCTTTAATGGATAAATTTGGTTTGTGCTTTGAGGTAAGGGAACTTCATCTTTTCTGTCTGTTCTTTAGACTTACTGACACAAGTTCAATTTATGCTTGAATAAACCTTGGTTCATTATCTGTACCCATAAAATTCATTTATTTACCCATAAAGAGTTGTTTTAATCGTTATGTTTTTCAAATTGTACATTTACTTCAGACATTATGAAAATTTTGATCTAAAGTATGTTGTATGAAGTATAACATAGCACATCTTGTAGTTTTTTATTACAGTTCCTTCTAGCTCTGCAAAGTTAGTGGTCATTGGACTGATACCTAGATTCATTATCCTGATGTTTTAATAAGGAAATTTGTTACAGGGCTCCATTACTTCTGTTCCTGACCGTGCCCTTGCGGCTATTCCAGTTCAGATTGTTTGTTGCAAGAAGACGTATATTGGTGAAAATGAATGCGAAGATAACCAAATTTTCAACTCCTTGTGGAAGCATGTTTTAAATGTTGTCAAACTAGAAAAATCTTCTCCCGGTAATAAAAAATACCAGCATAACTTTATCTTGATGTTACAAGAGGTTTTAAAGACTAATCCTCATCTACTCACAACCGATGAAAAGACGTTTTTAGGTATTTAACACATTCTTACTAAATTTAAATAGCCATTCTTATTGATATACACTCACAACCTTATGGCTTCTTAATGTCAGAATCATTTCTTTCACTTTCGGAGGATGGTCAGAGGCTTTTTGTTCGGCTATATACACGAAAAGGTTTAGAATATGATACATTACTATCTACATGTGTGATGATGACCAGTTTCTCTCCTTGATCATACCAAATATCATGCCAAAGATTCATTCACTTTTCTCGTCAAAGTGAATAGCTTTCTTTTTCTTAGATCTTATTCTCTATATGTACCAGTTTTAAATATGGACAGATTGCAATTGATAAATTTTAAAACTAAAGATGTGTTTGTCTGTGTGTTTTCTGTGCACTAGTGTAGCTGTATTCTATAATTTACACTTTACAATGAGCAAATTCGTGCATTTGCACAGGATATAACGTGTAAGTTAACTTATTAACTGAATACACCTATTTGAAACATTATGAGGTATATCTAAACATAGTATGTCAAGATTGGACGTTATATAATGGCGGCCTAACCTTAGTGTCTTAGTAGACATATAATTGCCAAAACATTTGTCCGCTTTTGTAACTTTAATTTAAGATCGGATGCCCAATTTGGTTCAGGGAGCAGCCTGGCATGTGTATGGGTACTACCTATTTGCGATGATATATGGTGGTGGGAGCTACCACTAGAACTTTAATAGTATTTAGATTCTAGTGCTTCTTGCCTGATGGAGAACATTTGTCCTAAAACCTGCTAATGAAACTTTATATTTCAATATTCAGGTCCATGGTTTCGGTTGGCCAACATTTCCTACAGTGAAATATTAGATTGCCAATTAGCAGCAACAGAACTTTCTGGTAATCTTCCGCCATTTGTCCTATCATCATGTTTAACTTTAGGTCTTTGCATGTTGGATTTTACGAACATTCTTGCAACTTAAGCATCAGCCAGCCGCAATGTATTATTCTACTGTATGTTCATACTGGGGTAACCAATTATGTTTTCTCATGATTAGAAGCAGGTTATGTTTGTTTGATTAAATCGAAGAATGATATTCAGAAAGATGATCTAGAAGAGCTTTTGAATGTGCTAGCTGTTGGCGAGCTCCGTGAAATTAGAAGTACTATGAATAAGGTTAGAAAATGTGTCATAAAATAAGCATAGTTGTAATTATGTATGTTGCATTTATTTTTGGTATACTGACTGGCACTGCTAATAGTATATAATAAAACTATATTGGATAAGAAATTTCGGTAACCTATGTGATTGTTTTAGTGTACCATATGTTCTTTTTGAATGCACAGGCTTTTGCTTTTGAGAATTTTGAATACTGGAAATACAAGTCTATGTCTATAAAAGCACGAATAAAGCCAATAAGGTTATGTTGACTTGGTTGGTGGGAAAGTATGAGAGAATGGTATGTGATTTGTACTCTATTATTGGGGGGGGGGGTATTTATAATTTGTATTCCTTCCCCATTCCTTTTCAAACAATCAACTCTAACCCACCAATTTTTGGGAGGAATGCTCCATTTACCTATCTCATTTTCCCTACATACTTCATCATAGACAATTTCTACCTCCCTCGCGTTTGTTCGCCATTCTCTTCTACATTCATTTCTTTCTCCTTATATTTTGTTTATAATTTTTAATCCCATTCCTTCCCCTTTCCATTCTCTCCAAGCAGAAATAACCTAATTAGATACACTGTTCACTAATATAAGATGCACAATATTTGCATAGAAACATTCCATGCTAAATGTATATATCTTTATAATTATAGAAGCTCCGATATGTTGTAAATTGTATCGTAGATATAGTATAGGTAATGAAAGATGTGGTCCGCATACCCAAATCAAATTAAAAAATTGTTGAATTGCATCAGTAAGAATCCTTCATTAGAAAGCAAGTCCGGTAGGATAAAACCTATATTACACTTGTTGACTATATCCGTAGAAACCTCCTTGGAAAAATATGGAATTCTTACTATCCAGAATGGGCTGCCTCTGCCTTCTATTTGATCCTCTTACCTAAACTGACCTGCTCAGGGTTTTAGGGTCCATCCCATTCTTGCTTCTGGACCTATTAAATGTCCATGGTCCCATTTTTTATTGTTTTAGGGCTCCTTGGACTAGGTTTATGGCTAATCACAGTAGATTCCATTGACAACTTTCCAAAATAAATGCTTTACTTGAACTACATAATGTATTACTCTGCAAAGGTTATAAGGATTATTGTGCAGATGGGAGATCCATAAAAGCAGGGTTTTTTTTTCTGTAGTCATGTTAATCAGAGCACTTCTACATTGTTTGTTTACAGCTTACTAATTAAATAAACTTTGTATCATTATGCCTATAAACTAGTCGGATCAATCTGAGATATATGTTGAAATGTTAGGTGTCATCTTAACTATTTATATAATAATTCCCTATAAGAATTATTATATATTTGAATCGTTAATGGAGTGTTACATATGGTTCCTCCTAAATATGGTTTATATCATAGTATCTGCTCCTAGAGTGATGGCTTCTGATGACTACACATAAAGAGTTATACTGTGTGGACAGATACGAGCCAGACATTTGTCATAATCCATGTTCTGACTTCAACACGTATGATTCGGGAAAGTGAATTTGTACTTCTAATGGGTTTATAGTTCTTATCTACTTATCTTCATGCAAATTTGCATAGATAAGCACAACCACTGCCTCCATCTTAAATCAAAATTCTTTTGACATGACAGCATAGTCTTACGTATAAATGAAGCTCTTTGTCTACATCTTCTGCACCAACGAATGAGCTTCCTTAATTTACCTACATTTTTCTTTTATATGATCTATCTTTTTCCTCTGGTAGTAACAGTGTGTCACATCTTGAAGGCATCATGCTGTAAGGATCCTTCTATTGGTTTATTTTGGATGTTCATCTGATGAGTCAGAAATACAGTTTTATTGCTATGTAGTTAACTTCTGTCATTTCCCCTAACACTTTCTTACTTTACATTGAGGTCTTAGAATTCCATACGCGGTGGCTCAAGAAAGCAAGATTTCATTGCTCTGCTCACTTCGACATATAAAGATAAATTATGGTATTGCCCTGTGGTCTTGGTATTTCATTGTTTACGACCTAATATTTTCATTTTTTATACTGAAAGTTTTGAACTGATTTTCTCCCACCCATACGTATCTAGTGTGATTTTTGAGAAAACTGGAGTCTGTATACGAATATCTCCAAAAGCTGAGTCCCTTATTTGGCGCGTTGAGGTACATTCTTAATATTTTTGTACAAGTTAAAATCCTATTCTACTGTAATTAACATTTTATAAATTAATAAAATGTACATTCTCTATTTCACGTTTATCAACTTGCAGAGGCTTTTCTTTCTAGACGAGGAGCTGGACCTGTCAACGTTTTTACTCGTAGATATGGGGATTGTCAAATATCCAAGTTATAATTGTATCATATCGGACCAAATATTTTCTTGCCGAGATGATCTCCTTTCATATGAAGAGGTTTTGGCTGTTTCATAAACATTTTTATTGGATTATATACTGATTTTGCTGATGTCATTAATCAAAAACTTAACTGTCTCAGGCCATTGAAGTGGCACAAATTATGGATCAAGCTCTCGAGGAAAACAATCGTGAGTTAGTAATGAGGTGCATTAATTTATCTGATTCGCGCATATTATCTTCTACAGTGAAAATATATGAATCATCATTGGTGCCATTCTTTTCACGTTTTTCATCTTCTTGGGTCTACTCAAAGGTGCTCTTTCTGGGGGTCTCCTTTCTTGAGCACGAGAATAGGTAGGTCAGCTGCTCTGGTTGTGCCTCTGCTTCAAACTGTAATCTAAAACTCGTATTCAGTTGCTAGTTTTTTATAAACCATTTCTAAAATTATGTATGTAAATAATTCATCATTGTTCTATGTTTATCTTCAAATTTTTGCTATAAAGATGGCCTATATGCTTACTGCTAGAGTCCTAGAAGTAGATATTATGACACTTGATGAAAATAGAGTAACAAATAAAAAAAAAATATGTTAAGGCCACCTTATTTTTCTCAATTTTTCTTCTTTTTCAGATGTTAGATATTTGCTGATGAAATATTATTGTAGAATGTTCCGTAGTGGTCAATATGACATGATTAAATTCCTAAGTATTAAAGTAGCACAGCATTTTGTTATTTTACAGGTAGACAAATTATACCCATTGATAGCAATTTGTCGTAGGTGCAAAAATTAAGTCATGAGTTGGACTATGATTGTACACTGGAAGCATGAAAGTCTATTTGATGGATTGGATAAATGTTGGCGGATGATTATGAATATTCAAGTATTTTCAGTTCTGTAGTCTGTTTTTAGGAAAATATGAAGCAAGGAATATATTGTCAGAGATAAATTAAGTCATGATCCATGGATTGTCACAACGAGGAATCCTTTTGACACCTGACTCCTGTACTACTCCGATGCTTTGTTCTGGATGGGGAGAAACCCTTTTACGTTTTATCTTCTATGGACATTATGATAGACAATCTAGGATTTTGTGCAGCAGTTCTGTCATAGTGATAACTAGATATCTCTATAGGTGGGCAATCAAGTCACTGTTTAGTAAGAGTTTCTGATGCTCCTACTTTCAAGATAAAGATTATAAGGTGATAGGATGCTGCTTTATTTGTGATTTAAGATATGATTTTAAGTTCTATAAAAGTTGAATCCTTAAGGAAATAATGCATCATGGAACATACCCTGATAAGACCTTGAGGTCTAGTAGTGATACTATCTGTCTCTGTTTCAGTCCATCCCCTAAACACTTCCAGTAGACAATGCTCTTTACTTGTATCTATTGGTGGCAAGTGGAAACTCTTGCAGAATGATGTATGATGTTAAACATTTAGTTGTATCAGTTAGCATGATCCATGTAATAATCAGTCAGTTGTATTTTTCACTCAAACCTAGTTGATCTATGGGGATGCTCCAGTTATTTATCGTGAATCTCTGCTTTAAGGATGCTTTTTAATTATATCTTCATCGTATTGATATTAACAGTCTTTTACAGGTACATTGATGCAATAAGATTGCTCAAGCGCTTGCTATTGAATTTTACTTCTGATAAAAGAAGAGGATACTGGACTCTGAGACTGTCGATGGACTTGGAACATTTAGGGCGTCATAATGAGAGTCTTATTGTTGCTGAAAATGGGCTACTTGACCCCTGGGTTCGAGCTGGTACAAGAATCTCGCTGCAAAGAAGGGTTTTACGCTTAGGGAAACCACCAAGGCGTTGGAAAACTCCAAGCTTTTCAGAATCTGTACAGAGGAAGATAACAGAGGTAATATTCGTGAGTAGGGTTGTATAGTTAACTAGGTGTTATTCCTTTCCAGCTCTAGTAATGTATCATGTCCATGGAAATGGAAGTTAATGTGCTAGAAAAAAATCTCTGTGCCAAGTAAATTAAGGTGAATTATGTGATCAGGGTTGTATATTGACTTGTTTCTGGCTTTATTAACAATCCACTTGTTGATGGATATGTTAGGTTCATGTGCAAGGGAGACCACTGAACTGTGTGACAGGGACAAAGAGCAGGTTTTATGGTGAAGATGGGGAACAATGTGGAGTAGAGCAGCTCGCTCTACAATATTATGCTGGAGAAGGTGGTGGCTGGCAGGGTATTCATGCAGAAAGTGGCGTTTGGTTGACTATATTTGGACTCTTAATGTGGGATGTTATGTTTACTGATGTGCCCAATGTCTTCCGCAACTTGTATCAGGTTCTCTCTAGTTGCATGTGCTGTATTTCGTATAAGTTTCTTTCTAATTTACATGCATTTTTTTTGTCGAGTCACATGAAGTTATAACTTTAAAAAAAATTGAGTTGCTTGTAGCCCTATGATCCTATCTCTGCAATGAATTTGTGTAACTAAGCTATATCATTGTACTGAGACCTTCACTTGGTTTGGTAATTTAGTTAGCTATACAGAAGATAGAGACTGAGCTCTTATTCCCCCTCCTTCACCCCTCAACCCCCAGAAAAAAACTCAACTGATACATAACAAATACAAAACAAATGAGCTAGATTTTAGATTCCTAATATTCTGATCGGACACTTAGTCCAAGTAATTCAATTTAATTGAGTTTGTAACAGCTTCTGATGAAACTAATACTGATGATGACCAAGAATTATATCCGTGAAATTGAGTGGTGTAATATCATTTAGTTGAGCATATGAAATCACTTTTGGACACAGCACCAATAGGCGTTAAAATGTAAGCAACAATGTTTATATTCAATTACTTACAGCAAGCAAAATAACAATCACTGATTATATATGAAAACAGTTGAGGTATAATTTAATCATTTAGTAGAACATCGTATGGTAAGCTAACTCCGGCACTAAACAATATAACTATCAGTTCTTATTCAGCGCTGAAGCCTTAAACCCAGTAAAACTAGACATCTTATTGCACCATTAAGTAAATGATGCTCTAACTGAAAGATATACAAAAAAATGGAAAGCTATCTATCCATTGACACATTTCATTTGTTAAACTTTGTTTTCGTTTCATAATTGTTGACTGCCACTCCATGTGCATCAGTCCAGTCTTTCACTTCTGTGGTCAAATGATTAATAGTTTCTTTTGTTATTCTTTTCAGACAGCACCCCTGGATATGGATACAGATAGTTTCTATGAAGCAAGAAAGAGCCTTGTAGAATCACTGCTGCAAAACGTCAAGAATGGTATGGCTGAGGAGATTCTCATCACTTCATGGCAATTACATTTTGGAACAGCATGCCGAGGCGTGAAGTGGGACAACCATTCCCTTTCTGATCTTCGTGCAATTGTTACTTGCATTGGAGGTCCCTGTTTGGCCTCTATTTGCAGACATTTGGCTCAAGATTACCGAAGCTGGTCTAGTGGAATGCCTGATTTATTGTTATGGCGATTTAATGGAGATACCAGTGGTGAGGCAAAGCTTGTTGAAGTTAAAGGGCCCAGGGACCGGCTTTCTGAACAGCAGCGTGCATGGCTTCTGTTTCTGATGGATGCTGGTTTCAATGCTGAGATTTGCAAAGTTAGTCCACTCCGTTAATGCATACGTTACAGCAATATAAAATAACAATGCTTAAATTTCAAATTCTTACAACAAGCCGGGACTATAACTTCATTGTGCACCATTGAAAGAAATGGAGATCCAATCATTCAGAGGTGTGTTCATAGTTCATACCATTTAGTAATACGAGTAAGTTGAGTTTCACAAAAGTCTAAAGATTCGGGTTTGTTCAGACTTCTGGCCTTTCTTGGTCTTATAGCAGCTTGGAGTTTATTCACCGGTGACTGGTGAAACTCCATGAACATCAAGAATGGAGCAGGTACTATAACTACAGAATAGATTAAAGATTGTTCTAATCAGAATGCGCAAAATTGTACGGTCGGTGCCATTGATAATGCTGGAAGCTCGAATAAGCCTTGTATTGTAATTACTTTCTGTAACTTTTATGTAAAATTCTTTATAAGCATCCTCGCAACAGAAAGTTGCATATTTGTTGTTTACTGTTTCGGATTTTGTTGATTTTTCGTTGATTCAACTTCAGCAAAAATAAAGCAATTGTTGATCAAGTACAGTACTATCCAATGTTCTGTTGCATTCCAGGCACACACATCCTATCACAGACAGGTTTTTCAAGTTTTGGTAATTTCATAGGCTGTCAAAGTATCCTGATTGTTGCTTCTCTATTTCATCATCTTTAAAGAATGGTATTAAAGCTGGATTTTAGCATGAACAAACTCGCACAACCATACAAGTTCGAACCCTCAAGTTGAGGGCACGGGCAACACTGCCTCAACCTTCTACTCTGCTTCCCACGGGAGCAGAGGGCACGGGCAACACCACCTCAACCTCCCATCAGGTGGCGAGAATTGATTTTCCATGGCCTATACCTATCAATCTTTAGAAAATAGTAATTTTGAAATTTGTATAGGTGGTCATTGCCTTGTTAGGGGGTACAAACTGGTATAAAAATAGTACTTTATGAGTAGTAGTCTGTAAATACAGTGATACCGTAAGCTTGCCAAGTATACAGAGGGAATTCCGTATAGTTAATGTGTACATATCGACAGTAACAGTATAAGAATGAAGGGGTGCTTATATACCTATATATTAATCTCTTACAAAAGCACAATTGTGGTAAACCAGCAATTCTTTGGCATCTGACCACAATTACAAGTGATCCTGTTTTCAGAAACAAATGAACAAGAATTAGTGCAACTTCGGTATTGAAATAATACAGCCAAGTATATGCATCTTTACGTACCCGATAATAAACATTCGACTCTGAAATGGAAAGTTCTAAACATCTTGGTCTCTTTAGCACTTCCAAAGTGTGTTTCGACCTACCAATGCAGCCGAAAACTGGCAGCTTGCATTAGTGGGTGCGCGAAGTAGGCTCCTAAAGTAACAAATGTGATTGCTAAATAGGGCAACCTAATAAATTCCTTGTAGTAATCTTTGGGTAACTTCTGACGACCCTCGAGAATAGCTGCAAACGGTATTACGCTTGTTCGGCTTTTGACAAGCTCGAAATCTTCACCATATCGAATGGCCAGCCTTCTGTCACCATTCCAAACACCAAACAGATGATGCCCTATTAGACCAACAGAAGCTGCCACTGCTACCGAGTTCCCAATCCAGATTGTGTGAGCAAGACACCACATCACCTGCCCAACCATCTGAACAGGAACAAAATCCATATAAGCATGTCATTGCATTATTACATACATACCGAAGCATTATATATCTGAAATGTACTCTGCATAAACTCAATTTCTATCAGTTAAAAGATACAAAAAAGAGTCCTTGGTATTTAAAAAATGAAAGAAAATAACTACAAATGTAAACAGCAGATATTATCACCTGCGGGTGCCTAGTAATTCTCATGATCCCACTTTCCCAAAGATGCATTTTGGGCTTGTCAACTGCTGCTACCTCTAACAAATTAAACGTTGATGGATAAAGAAAAAAAAAGGAAACAAAATTTGAGAGCCATAATAAATGATGTAGCAAGGGAACGTCCTGCAGCTGCCATAACTGAACGCCACCGTATCTGTGATTGATGAAATACACCTGAGACATAAGATACGTTGTTAATAAACTTAAACTCAAGCCTTTAAAGCATCAATCATTTAATAGTATGTTGAATAACCAAAATTCCGATAATTTATATTACAATCATAAGAAGAGGACTGTGAACTTACAACAGTACTAACAGCCAGTGGAAGAGACGTGCCAGCAAACAAGACACGGAATGCACGTTCTCCAATAAGTTTCTCCCCAGCATCTCTGAAACTAGCCAAGCCACTATGGACACCAGCGAAAATGAGGATGAGTAAGATCATTACTACCTGCATAAGAAATTTTCATCTGTCACGATCAAATCATGCATGTTTAATCGAGAAAATGATATATCCTAGTTAGCAAGGTTAAAGAGGTCAAAGTTTTAACCTCAAAGAACATTGTCAATAACCATTACCAACGGAAAAAATAAAAAATAGTTCTTTGTAATATTAAGTGACACAACAAGGTACTTAAGACTCAAGGTACTTCAGAATGTTTCATCTGCTACTCTTAAATCACGCATATTTAATCAAGAACATGATATATCCTACTTAGCAAAGGTAAAAAGAGGCCAAAGTTTCAGCCTCAGATAACATAGTAAATGACCATTACCGAAAAAAAATCATTTTGCAATATTAAGCGACACAAAAAGGCACTTAAGACTCCTACATTTAAAAGTCCAGACTTTGTTCATATCCTTTGATCCTAAAAGATTTAGCTAACATCAAACATGTCAAAAAAACTCGAACCAAAAACGATCAAGTAAAGTCAAATTCAATGCAAAGTAGGGAAAAAAAGATCTTTTTACACAGATGCTGGCATTATTTCAAGCTCATACACTCTACAAAGGCTACAAAACCAAGTACTTAACCAAAAAAAAATTACCAAAAAAAAAAGTTTTCACCTTTAATATCATTAACTTTTCCTGATGTGCAAACACAACTAAACAAGATTAACCACTCTAATGTACTTTTTCAGTATATAATTCCAGGCCTAATTAAAAGTTGTGAAAAAATATACCTCAGGGCTATCTGAAATGGCAGAAACAGCATGAATAAAATCTTGACCAAGCCCAGTAGAATTATCAATCCAGCCCACTTGAAGAACAAACAACACCACCCCTAAAATCCCACTAAAATAAACCCAAGAAGAAACTTTCTGTTGGGCCAGCTCAAAAACTGCAGAATCTTCACCAACCAAGATTTCTTGATCTGGGTCATTGCCAAGACTGGTTTTTTCACTTGTTTTGCCAATTGCTTGAACTTTCTTGCAAGAAAAATGATGGGGTTTAGGGGATTTTAAGGTGGGTAATTTAAAGGGGTTGTGAGTGGTGGTGTGTGTGAAAGATGAGGTAAGTTTGAAGTGAAAAGATTTGGGTTTTGAGGGGAGAGGGAAGGGAGTTGTGAGGAGGAGTGAGTTTGCCATTTCTTGATTTTCTTGTTTAGTGTGTGTGTTTAGTGTGTGTAAGTTTAAAGTAATGTTGAAGTGAAGGTGTGTGTAGTGGAAGGTGGAGAAGGACAGAAAAGAATCTTAAGGAGAGTTGTGCTCTTGGGTTGGAGTTTTGGATACTTTGCCTAGTGAGGACAAATGATTTTTTTGGTGTTCAACTAATTTTAGGTTCCATTTCCATATGGGTTAATTATCAAGTTGACTATGGTATAATTAGTAAATTTTTTGCTTTATCATTGATAAATTTGGGATGTTAAATTTGTTCACTCTCAAGTCGGTCATTTCTCAGGTCGGTCATAAATTAATGATATCTCATATTTATCACATAAAATTAGCATTTCGTGTAAAAAAAGACCATTTTAATATCCCAGATTTATTGGTGGTAAATTTGATATTTCGCTAGTTATATAGTGGTACCATTTCCATAATTTAGCATTTGTGAAGGATGACAATTTCGGGTACTAGGTCGGGTTCGTGTCGGATTATTCGCCACTCACATTTCTAACATTTACAACTAAACCTCTTTAAATAGTTAGTTTTCAAATTACGAAAAAATTACTTTATCAAATTTATTATTGATATCGAAAAAAATTATTTTTTATCAAAATTATAATTCTATCAAATATTACTTAATCGTAGTTTAACTATATATCCATGAATTTTTTTAAAATTCGATAAATATTTTGTCAATCACATTTCAACATTTTCATATTTCTATATAATTTTCTAAATTCGATGAATATGGTTTCGTTTGACATTATTGTTAAAAAATAAAATTTCAGTAAGCAATACTTTAAGGTGACTAAAATTCGAAAACTAATTTAGTACCGATAGTTGTTAGTCTCGAAAGTGAAATATGTATGATATAATTACTCTATAATTTTAACAAAAAAATCATTTTTATTTAATCGGTCAAATACCATCTCATCCACAATAATCAGCCTATTTGATCAATAATTGGTCAAATTCAAGAAAAGAATCTAAAAACCAAGAAAATATGGCATTTTATTTTGATTGTAGAAATGATTCGATAACAATGTGACTACCAAAAGAATATTAACAATTAACGAGAAGATAGCATAATCCATACCTGGAACTAGGGGTGTACGCGGTTCGGATCGGATCGGTTTTGGGGTAAAAGTTGAACCAAACTGCGAAGAGCGGTTTTAAAAAATTGTCATTATTTGCGGTTGCGGTTAACCGCGTCATTTACGGTTGCGAATTTGCGGTTATTGCGGATCGGTTTGCGGTTCAACCACTTATTTTAAAATAATTAATAATTTATAAAAAAATAAATTCGGAATATTAATAAATTGAAATTTAAGTTACGTGATAAATTACATTCAAAAATAAAATATAAACTAATGCTCTGTGTGGAGTAAGAATATTAAAAACATACAAAAATGTGGAGGCGAGAGAAAAAAAAAAGGATAAAAAAAAATTACATATTGATTATATTTTTCATTTGTTTGGTTATATATCTTATAATGATTGCTTATGAACGAAGTCTTAACATTAACCGTACCATTTTTTAATCAGGATAACAAACCATACCATTTTTTAATCAGGATTATAAACACAAGCAGGTCTCTTTCTACACCAACAATGTGCTTATATATGTAAAATACTAAGCTATTTTGAGAAATTTAGGGGCGTTTAAATTGTTAGTTAGATTAGACTCCATATAAATGAAAACCAGAAATTTTAGAATGGAATTAATAAAAATACGATATTCTAAAGTAAGAAATAATGTATCCAATTAAAATGGGATTAAGTTCCCTTTCTAATTACCAAATTATTAATTTTAAAAAAAAAATATACCGACCATTAACCGAACAATTAATCATAAACCAAATATTCAAACATCCTTTAATTAATATAAAATTGAAGTACCCATGATGCTAATAATTACATTAATTTTTGCATTATTATTGGATTTGCTCTTACAAGATTTGTGGTCATGTTTGACTTTTACGGATATATTTTAGTTAATAATTTTTAATTATCTTTTTATGAATAAATATTTAAACCTTACATTTTTACTCACAAAAAGAAATTTGAAAAATAGCCATCTTTGGGGTATTAATTGTCTTTAGTGTCCACAATAAATTGTGAGAATATTGGGGGTGACTGGGAATCGAACCTTAGTTCTCCCGCCAGCCTAAACTCTGATACCATGTTGAGTAACCAGCTTATTTAAAATCTTAAGTGTTAGAGGAAGGTCCCAATAGGATCATATATTTAACAATAATTAAGAGAGATATGTAACGTACAAAAGTAAAATATGAGCACCGATGAATGTAGTACAGGATCTCACCTCAAATACAAGGATTTACATTAAATGTATATTCTGTTATTGTGCTATTTTTGAATTATTTACGCAAAAATTATTATTTTTTTAATTTAAAATAAAAAAGGCTTTAAATCCCAAAACAAGGGCTCATGCGTGTTGGGGACGAGATATTTTGTTTTAAGAAACCTAACTCGAAACTTGTAGCAAGTCATAAGACATCTTTATTAACTTTTACATTTACAAATTATCATTTGTTTTTTGTTAGAACAATCAACACAACTGATACATGAATTCACCCCAATTTCATGTCTGTGTGGGGATCAGGGGATGGACATGAAAAGTAGTACATGTTACAAAACAAAAGTTGTTGAGATACCTATAACGTATCATATCAACGTTAAGGAGTAGGTGGGGGCCGCGGAACACGACGGCTAACCTAAACTGAAATCCCGGCTAATTACAAAAGCCGTGTAGCGGGAGTCGTGAAACATTGACGGTTAATGGTTAATCTAAACTTAACTAAAGTGTCGATCAGTTACAAAATCGAATAAAGAAATTTCTTTCGAATCTTGATTTTTTAGTAAAATTAAGGTTGTAAAATTTGGAAACCGGTTCTAATCGGTTTTGTGACTTGCATATTTAAATCCGACTAATTAATCAATTTTTCGAGTACTAGTCTAGTACTAACTTAAATTCGAGTCAGTAAATTGTCGACTACTATCCGAATACTCGGTCCGAGTTTAACGACTTTTAAAATCCAGGTTAAATTGAGAAAAAATATAATTAAAACTCGGATTTTCATCAAAAAGATCGGAGATAATGTATTTTAGCCCCGATTGTTTGGAAATTTGTATCCGAGACAATCAATTTTTCGAGTACTAGTTTATTACTAACTTAAATCCGGATTTTCGAGTACCCTCCGAAAACTCGGTCCTAGTTCATCGAATTTTAAAATACAGGTTAAATTGAGGAAAAAATATATATTTAAAACTCGGGTTTTCATCGAAAAATCGGAGATAATGTATTTTAGCCCCGACTGTTTGGAAATTTGTTTCCGAGAACAGGGGGTGTGGGAGTTATGTAGTATGTAACTGTGTAGCAGTGTAGTTTTGGCAGCATGTGGAACTGAAACAACAACAACAACTTGGTCTTGCTTGTCCATTACACTTTTGCTGATTTTGGTATGAGGAGGACGATCATGCTTTCTGCGCGCCTTCACCTTAAAACGGCAAATATATATCCTCATCTCTACTTTTTTTACTCCTACTTGTACTACTTTCCCCCATCAATTTCAGTTAATCATTTCTTCATTTTCGGATTTCTCATTTTCAAGAATCACAAGTCTCATTTCTTGCTTTTGTGTCACCCCTCTTTTAATAGAGAGAGAGAGAGAGAGCTAGCTGGAGAGAAAGAGAACAGAGAGAGAGAGTGAGAGAGAGAAAGAGAGAGCTGGAGAGAGAGTACAGAGAGATTGGAGGGAGGGAGAGAGAGAGTACAGAGAGATTAGAGGGAGAGAGAGAGAGAGTACAGAGAGATTGGAGGGAGAGAGGGAGAGAGAGAGAGAGAGAGAGAGAGAGAGAGACCACTGCACCCCAAGAGTCTTTTGTGTTCTCCTTCCATCCCATTATCATTTTTTAGAGTTTCAGGTAAGTTATTGTTCTTTACTTCTTTATCATCTACAGAGCTTATATATTTCATGGTCAAAACATTTTAAGTGTTCTTTTACTGCTGTACTTTTTCATCAATCTTAAGTTATCATTGCTTCTTTACGTTGGCTTGTTCATATTGTTTGTTCATCAATGGCTTTTTCCATATTGTAACCTATATGCTTTAATTACTCAAATTATATAGTTAAAATTGATTTCTAGCTAGTTCTTGCTATAGTTTGACAAATTAATCGAACAAGTAACCAAATTTGTTGTGTTGGGATTAAAACGAAACATATTATTAACCGTATGAAAAGATAATGAGCAAATAATTCCATAAAGGCTTGCATAGAAGTTGTTATCTTTAGGGAATTTTCATTCAAAAGGTTGTTAGAATTGGCCCTTTTCGCGTTCTTGTACATTCTATATCTGTTATCATCTCAGTTCCGTTGATCTCTGCAACTGCAGGATGGCTGTAATCATCGTATTTCTCTACTTCATATTGTTACGTGTATGTGATGCTACTCATTCAGATGAAATGAAGTCGCTGATGGTTCTAAGAAACTCTCTGATCCACAAAAGAGATGCATTCCCCAGCTGGTTTGATGCGAAGATTCCTCCATGCAACTGGACTGGAATAGAGTGTGATGGTCCAGTAATCTCACTGATAGACTTATCTTGTACATTGTCACCCTTACATATTCCATTTCCAAGTGTTGTTGCGAATTTTAGTTCCCTGAAACACCTCAATTTAAGTGGCTGCGGTTTGGCTGGAAGTGTTCCTCCGGATATTTGGAATTTAAAGAATTTGGAGACGATGGACTTGAGCGCAAACAATCTGGTTGGGACACTGCCTCCAACTCTCTCTTTCCTGCAAAATTTGAGACAGCTTGTGCTTGATGAGAATAGTTTTTCTGGCCCTTTACCGTCAACAGTTGGTCACCTTAGAGAGCTTTTTGAATTGTCTGTGCATGCAAACGCTTTTTCTGGAGAACTTCCTAAGGAGCTTGGGTATTTAAAGAATTTGGAGTCTCTGGACCTCGCTTTTAATCACTTCTCGGGGGAAATTCCTTCTACTTTCAGCAACCTTACAAGTATTTTGTATGTGGATTTGAGTCATAACAAATTAACAGGAGCAATATTCCCTGAAATTGGAAACTTGTCGATGCTTAGAGTAATTGATCTCTCGTGGAATCCACTAACAGGATCCTTGCCGTCAACAATTGGTAATTTGAAAGACCTAGAAGTGCTTACTTTACAAAACTGCAGATTCACAGGAAACATTCCCGAGGAAATGTCTAAATTGACAGCCTTGGCTACACTAGACATAGTCCAGAATAATTTTGAGGGAGAACTACCTTCAAGCTTTGGCAAGCTTGGAAATCTTACTTATCTTCTAGCCATGAATGCTGGATTGAGTGGATCTATTCCAGGAACATTAGGGAACTGCAAGAAACTAAGTATCCTGGACTTATCTTTCAATTTATTATCTGGTCCTTTGCCTGATGATCTTGCAAAGCTAGAATCACTCAACTCACTTGTTCTCGAGTCAAATCACCTGTCTGGTACATTACCCGAGTGGCTTTTCAAGTTGAAGCGTGTAGGTTTGTTAATGTTATCAAAAAACAACTTTTATGGACCTTTACCAGCACTTGATATGCCATCTCTAATGCTTCTTGATGTCAGTTCTAATCAGCTTTCTGGTGAGTTGCCTGAAGGAATTTGTCAAGCCAGTTCACTGACCTCTTTACGATTGTCTGACAACAATTTCAATGGTAACATAGACAACACTTTCCGGGATTGCTTAGGTCTCACAGACTTGGTGTTGTCTGGAAACAAATTGAGTGGTTCCATGCCTGCATATTTTGGGGAGCTTCAACTGGTTACGCTGGAACTTTCCAAAAATCAGTTCTCTGGAACTGTACCTAATCTTCTTTGGGAATCCAAAACACTAATGGAGCTGTCACTAAGCAACAATATGTTTGAAGGTCAGATACCAGCTGAAGTATCTAAAGTTTCTACCCTACAAAGGCTTCAACTCGATAATAATCTCTTTGAAGGAAGCATTCCAAGTTCCATTGGCCAACTCAAAAACTTAACTAATTTATCACTAAATGGTAACAAGTTGACAGGAGATGTACCATTAGAGCTTTTTGAGTGCAGGGAGATTGTGTCTTTAGACCTTGGCTCTAATCAACTCACAGGTTCTATCCCGAAAGCCATATCTCAGTTGAAAATGCTTGACAACCTTGTGTTGTCAAACAACGCATTATCAGGTCAGATACCGCAGGAAATTTGCTCTGGGTTTCAGAAAGTACCTTTACCTGATTCTGAGTACGTCCAGCATTATGGCATGCTTGATCTGTCCAATAACGAGTTATATGGACCAATTCCTTCATCGATCAAGCAGTGCATCATTGTGAGGGAACTACTGCTGCAGGGAAACAAACTTAACGGGAGCATTCCTTGTGAGATAGCTGAACTGACAAACTTAACTCTTCTTGATCTCTCTTACAATTTTCTGAAAGAACCAACTGCTCCTTCATTCTTCTCAATGAGAAATATCCAAGGACTGACACTTTCACATAACCAGTTAAGTGGTCAAATCCCTGATGATATTGGATCACTGATGCCGAGTTTAGCAAAAGTCGACTTAGCTGGTAATCAGCTCACAGGTTCACTTCCTTCATCTTTGTTCAATATCAAGAGCTTGACCTACTTAGATGTTAGCACAAACTCTTTCTCTGGACCGATATCTTTCAGTCTTAAGACCACCAGTTCTCTTGTCGTCCTAAATGCCAGTAACAACAATTTTTCTGGAACCTTTGGTGATAGTGTCTGTAATTTAACCACCCTTTCCATCCTAGACATTCACAACAACGCATTTACTGGAAGCTTTCCTTCTCTCCTCTCCAGTCTTGATGCAATGACATACCTAGACTTTTCCAACAACAAGTTCCATGACCCGTTTCCCTGCAGTATTTGTAACATTGAAGGCCTCGCATTTTCCAACTTCAGTGGCAACAGTTTCAGTAGCCAGGTGCCAGAAACTTGTAAACAGACCACACTGTGCACATCTTATCAAGCATCTCCACCTTCAGGGCACAAGTACTCTCCGCCACTTTTAAATCATGCCTCTATATTAGCTATCATACTTAGTGCTTCCTGTATATTTATAGTCCTACTCTTTGCACTTGTACTATGGCGCATGCTGCGACATGAAGCTCTAACTCTTGACTGTGGAAAGGGTACATTAGAGTCAGAGTCCATGGACGTGCTTCTAGGAAAGAGGCGAAAGGAACCACTGAGCATCAATATCGCGACATTTGAGCAATCACTTGTTCGTGTAAACCCTTCAGATATATTGGCAGCAACCGAGAATTTTAGCAAGACTAATATTATCGGTGATGGTGGATTTGGCACAGTTTATAAAGCATTTCTTCCAGAAGGTCAAATTATTGCTGTCAAAAGGCTTAATGGAAATCATTTTCATGGTGATAGGGAGTTCTTGGCTGAAATGGAAACTATCGGGAAAGTTAATCATGAAAATTTGGTTCCTTTACTGGGGTATTGTGTCTGTGCTGATGATAGATTTCTGATATATGAATACATGGAAAATGGAAGTGTTGATGTGTGGTTGAGAAATCAGGCAGATGAAGTTGATTTACTCGATTGGCCAACTCGATTCAAAATCAGCTTAGGATCAGCTAAAGGAATTGCCTTCTTGCATCATGGTTTTGTGCCTCACATCATCCATAGAGACATCAAAGCAAGCAATATCTTATTAGACAGCAAATTCGAGCCAAGGGTATCAGATTTTGGACTAGCTAGAATTATCAGTGCATGTGAAACACATGTTAGCACTATGCTTGCTGGGACACTGGGATACATTCCTCCTGAGTATGGTCAGACAATGGTAGCTAGTACTAGGGGTGATGTCTATAGCTTTGGAGTAGTCATGATGGAATTGGTCACGGGGAGGGCACCAACAGGACAAGCTGACATCGAGGGGGGAAATCTTGTAGGTTGGGTCAGACGGATGGTTGCAACCGGGAGGCAATGTGAAGTACTAGATCCATATGTCTCTAATTCAACAATGTGGAAAGACCAGATGCTGCATGTTCTGAGAATTGCACGTTCTTGCACGCATGAAGATCCATTCAAGCGGCCTACAATGCCTGAGGTTGTGACAATGCTGGAGGAGATCAAGAAAACTGGCGCCTATGATGATTAAAATCAAATCTCTCAATGTAAGGTTTGTATCCTTAGGAAAAGAACTTGTCATTACTTCAATATATGTCAGTATTCGTAGTGACTGATGAGCTATGTAATTGTCAATTGAGATCAAAGATATCTAGTCAAGGAACATTTGATGCAAACAAACAGTATATCTGAGCAATTATACGCAGTTCTATAGTTACCTAGCTGCATTGACAGCAGATGATGAAGCAAATGTGCTTATTCTCTTTATCTATAAATACTTGAAGCAGATTACAACAGAGCAATCTATATTATTCACCATTTATAGAACACTTGATTATTTTCTGCTTTACCTATTAACTCATAAATAGTACTTTGACATGCTTCTGTGTTACAAATTCTCAACATTACCTCTAGACCTTTCTTCTTATACAACAATGCCAGATTCTTCGTCACATCATCGTACTTTTGATTCATATCCTCGAGTTCTTCTTGAACTCCAGTCCGAATAGTGTCAATCCCATAGTGATGCATGAGTTTAACTGCTTTTAGCACTTGCATCCGCAGAGTTGGCTTTTCTTTCCTCCGCAGATCATTATTTTCAACCAATTCCAGCAGTTCATCGAACAAAGTTGACAGCTTTTTAGCTTGCCCGTAGATGAGCAGGTGTCGATGTGCATTTTCAAGTTCGTACAGAGCTTTAGGCAATGCTGTTGATCTCATACTTCCGCGATAGTTGATGATGGGATGATTTTCATAGACTGCTGGTATGGAAAACATTGCTGATCTTACATCATCTTGTTTACCCTTGATCCCTTGCTGATTTCTATGTTTATTTTCTTTCACCAATTCACTATACATATCGGATCTTAAAGTATCTTGAATATGCTCTATGCCTTGCTTATTTTTATCTTCATTTGCTGGCACCACTTGGAAGTACTTATGAGGTCTTATACGATCTCGTAAATGGTCAATCCTTTCCCAATTTTCATCTTCATTTTCTTGCACCAGTTCATCATAGTGCTTGTTGGATCTAATGCAACCTTGAATATGCTCGATGTCCTGCTGATTTTCATATTCAAATGCTTGCACCGGTATAGAGTGCTTATTGGATCTTACACAACCTCCAATATGCTCGATGTCCTGCTGATTTTCATCTTCAAATGCTTGCACCGGTATAGAGTGCTTATTGGATCTTACACAACCTCCAATATGCTCGATGTCCTGCTGATTTTCATCTTCAAATGCTTGCACCGGTACAGATTGCTTATTGGACCTTATACAACCTTCAATATGCTCGATGTCCTGATGAATTTGGTCTGTTTTTGGCAGAACCGGTTCAGAGTGCTTGCAGGATCTTATAAAACCTCGAATATGCTCAATGCCCTGCTGAATTCTATCTGCTTTTGGCAGCACCGGTCCAGAGTGCTTGTTGGATCTTATAAAACCTCGAATATCCTCGATCTCTTGTTGATTTTCATCTTCATTGGCTTGCCCAACTTTATAGTGCTTATTTGAGCCTACAAAACCTCGAACATTCTTGTCTTTTGGTGGCACCACTGTCAATGTCAATCCCAACCTAGCTCGAATGCTCTCGATCCCCAACTCATATTTATTTATGTGTTTCTAAGCGCTGCAGTTGCTTTCGCAAAGCATCAGAACCAACTTCAGGAAATGTGTGATAATATTCCGGTGCCATATCAGTTGGGGGATCATTTGATATGAGTGAGTGCACAAGCTGAGACCATGCCTCTGCAGCAATTGCTTTAGAAGTAGTACTGTCTAAAGCCATAGTATTTTGTGAGAAAACTCTGTGTTTTTGTAGACTTTTAGACTTTCTAATCACCGCGTAAACTGATCACTTGTTCAGTAGAAGTTTCAGAAGATCATTGTAGACACGGAAAATACTAATGCACGCGGCAAAAAAATTGAATGAGTGTGCAGATGAGACCTTTAGCAAGTGACCATGGCTGATGGAAACACATCTAGAGTTTAGTAGGGACCAGAGTATGTCCTAAAATCGTACTCCCTCCGTCCAAATGGATTGTTTACGTTAATTTTCGGCACGCTTTTCAATGCTCGTTTAAAGTATAGTTTCATAATATTTTTAAAAAAAAAAATTGAATAAAAATTTTATGTTTAAACTTATTTTCAAAAAAAAAAATTTGAAAAAACATTATGAAACTATACTTTATAAAAGTCTTGAAATGCGTGTATAATAGTAACGTAAACATCCCAGTGGGACGGAGAGAGTAATTCGTAAACGAGCCGATCCGAACTCTAGAAGTATTTGAGTTTTCGTTGTCATACCCAATAGCACCTTGCTATAATTATCACGTCACAAAAGAATTAAAAAGAGAGGGAAATAGAGAATAAATCAAAAATGAATAAAGTTATGATTCATGAACTGTTGGTTAAATTAATACTCCCTCCGTCCCCCTCAATTTTTTACATTAGGGGACAGGGACTCGGCACACACTTTAATGCTCTTATTAAATGTAGTTGCATAATTATTTTTAAAATTTTTTTTTTCTAAACAAAAATATAATGTTCAAACTTTCATAAAAAAAAGAAAATTTTAAAAATAAATTACGGAAGTATATTTTATAGTTGTCTTAAAATACGTGTCAAGCATGTGAAAAAAACTGTAAAGAATTGAGAGGGACGGAGGTAGTAACAATTTAGTTAAATATAAAACCAATTATCGGAAATCAAAAATTATTTTTCGGTTCTAAATTAGAACAATAACTACACCTATTTTTACGGTTTTGAACTAACATTGGCTTCATTGATCCATAGCTACAACTCCGTAAATCAATTCATATTCAGTTCTGTTTATTGTTGATCGAGCCTGATGTTAACAAATTATCAAGCCTACTTGGTTTCTTAAAAAATATAACAAAAAAAAAAATCTCAAGTCCCAAAAGCCGAAAAACATGATTTAGACGATCCTGTACTAAGAGCTAAATTAGCGCACATTTTTAACTCATAAGTTACTTATATAATATCTCAAACGAGAAACCTATAAGCATCATCCGAAAGTGAAATGGCTGCTCTTAGCTATCTAATTGTTGAAAGTTTTAGAGGTCTCAAAACATACAGTTGATCAATCTTCTTCGAACATACAATCAATCAATCTTCCTCGAACATACAATCGATCAATCTTCCTCGAGCGCTCAATCCAAAGCAGTACACCAATGCATATGCATCAATTAAACTGTTGTCGAAACAAACAAGCCTACGCTCCTTTCATCGCCTTCTAATAAGCGCGATAAAAGTAGTCTTAAAATCAGTACATACCACTGCTCAGGCAGCAGCAGCTGAGAAATCAGCTCTCACACCTTAACATAATTGCATTTAATAAGACTACTAAAATAAGCCGAAAAACATAATAAGCCGAAAAACATGATTTAGACGATCCTGTACTAAGAGCTAAATTAGCACACATTTTTAACTCATAAGTTACTTATATAATATCTCAAACGAGAAACCTATAAGCATCATCCGAAAGTGAAATTGTTGCTCTTAGCTATCTAATTGTGGAAAGTTTTAGAGGTCTCAAAACATACAGTTGATCAATCTTCTTCGAACATACAATCGATCAATCTTCCTCGAGCAACATACAATTGATTAATCTTCTTCGAACATACAATTGATCATTCTTCCTCGAGCAACATACAATCGATCAATCTTCCTCGTATGTATATATATATATACATACGTATTCCTTCCGTTTCAAATTACTCGTCCAATTCAACGTCTAAAACAAATACAAAAATGGGCAAATGTACTACGTATTCCTTCCATTTCAAATTACTAGTCCAATTCAACGTCTAAAACCGATACAAAAATGTGCAACACCATGTCAATCTTGAATCTGTTTCAACTCAAACAGTCAAGAGCTGGTTGTAGTGTCACTCTATTATAATCTCCGCAGCTGTTTACTTCCTGTATTGGCATTACTTAAGCCAATCAGCTCGGCCAGCTGCATTCCCCCCTTTCATTCCCCAATTCCGAAAATAACACGTGCTCGTGAGTATTTAAATTTCCCGACCTCACAAAAACATTCATCAATTCCATAAATAAACAACCTCACAAAAACATTCACTAATTTCCGTATATAATTACGTGATCGTGAGAATTTAAATTTAGCGACCTCACAACAACATTCACTTATTCCGTAAATAAACATATGCTCGTGAGTATTTAAATTTCCCGACCTCACGAAAACATTCACTAATTCCGTAAATAAACATATGCTCGTGAGTATTTAAATTTCCCGACCTCACGAAAACATTCACTCCTCCCGTAACACGTGTGCGTGAGTATTTAAATTTCCCGACATTACGAAAACAAAACCAAAAATTAAAAAAAAAAAGATGTGAGCATCATAGCGAGCCAAGAACTGAGTAAAACAGCAACGGCTTTCTGAGATGTTCTAATTGTTAAATATTAGATCAATCCTCCTTTTATTTCTCTAAAAATTTATATATATAAGATCTAAATTCATGTATGTTCTTTATACATACATGAATAGATCTGTATATATAGAGAAATAAAGATAGAGAGTATACAGAACAGCTCTGAACGAGGCGGAGAGTGAAACGACGCCGTCGCGACGAACAGGAGGCTGTAATGTAACTCTCCAGGATGGAGGAATGGACTTTGATTAGGGTTTTGGGGTTTGCTTTGTTTTTATACTGTTTTGTAGAGAATATTATATCTGTATTCTTTGACTTTTTGCGGTCAAATTAACCGAATTTTAACCAAAATTTTCACGTTATTGAAAATATTTATAAAAATTATATTATTAGAAAGTATAATTAATCTACTTTGATATGTATTTTTCAGTTTTTCAAAATAATGAACAAATACATTTTTATTTACGATTAAAGTTGAGTCAATATAACCATCAAAAATCAAACAAGACAGATAAATTGGGACGGAGGGAGTAGTAATTTTTTTTTGAAAGAAATGGAATATAATTAATTATTTTTAGTTTTGGTTAATAATTAGAAATTTTGTCAATTTTTATTTTTCAAGGGAAGGGAAGTACTCATCCTCATCATATGTATTCTAAATAATTGTTTTGGAATTTAAAATTTCAATATTCTAATTGAAATTTTAATCATTCAAATCAAGTCGATTGGAATTTTATAATAAAATAAATTGGAGCATTCAATTAAAGTATTTAAATTTTTTTGCAAAAGTATTTTGATGAATTATTCGAAGTCTTCGCTTGTTCCGGACCGTGTGATTCGTGTTGCTCGTGTATAATGTGAAAGTATAAGTGCGTAACGTTTATGCTGATATGGAAAATTTAGATTATCGAAATCTATTCGCTCGTGTAAAATGTGAAAGTTTAAGTTCTTAACGGTGAGAAGAGATCATCTAAATCTATTCTTGAAATTTTAATCATTCAAATCAAGTCAATTGGAATTTTATAATAAAACAAAGGGTTTTTTTGAAAAATAGCCAAGGCTAAAAATTTTTTTGCAAAAATATTGTCACTTTTTTAAAAAAAATTACAAAAATACTTTTAAATTTGCAAAAATACTATTTTTCAAAAATAATTTGCAAAAATACGGTTTTTTGGCAACCGAAATCAACTGCATGCAACATTTGATGAGTTTTTCAACTACATGCAATCTCAAATCAACCAAAAAAAAACTTTATTCAACTAGTTGCATTCAGGTTGATTTTGGTTGATTCCGTAATTTTGCAAAAAAAATCAGAAGGTAGTAAAATTACAAAAAAACTTACAAAAGTTATTATTTTTGATAAATTCTCTATAATAAATTGGAGCATTCAATTAAAGTATTCAATTTTTTTTTTGCAAAAGTATTTTGATGAATTATTAGAAGTCTTCGCTTGTTCCGAATCGTGTGATCTGTGTTGCTCATGTATAATGTGAAAATATAAGTTCGTAACGTTTATGGTGATATGGAAAATTTAGATTATCGAAATCTATTCGCTCGTGTAAAATGTGAAAGTATAAGTTCGTAACCGTTACAAAAGATCATCTAAATCTATTCTTGTAAAATTAATGTGTACAGGGACACTTGAAAAATTAAATGATGATTATATGGACCTAATTAATTAGCATCATCTCTTGCAAAATTTGAGCGGTCTTATTAAGCGCTTGACACCAAATGACAAATTAACTGATAAAAGTTCATTACATTTAAATTGTGTAACAATTTTTACTATTGCTCGTTTTCGGCGACAAATATTTTGACTTAAATTTGCCATTCCCCTGACATATAACTTGCTAGAAAAATGATTCACATATCGAATCCGAAATCATTTATGACTAAAAAATAACTATCTTGAGCGCGATGAGATAGCTCAAGTGGTTAAGGATTTATCTTTTGTCGTCCCGGGTTTTGGATTCGATTTTCGCTCACCCCCGAGATTTGTGGGGACATATACTCAATTGTAAGGCATATAAGCCAAATTAGTCAAAAAAAACAATCTTACTGATAAGATTATTGATTAATATTCTAAAGCAGTGTAGCAACCAAAAGAAAAAAGAATTAAATCCTGCAAAGCAGGTGATTCTTTCACTAAACCAACAGTGACAAAACATAATGCTTCTCAAAACAGAGATGGAGTCTCTGCAACAATGCAACTAACTTAGCTTGCATGGCATACCTTTGGCATTAATCTTTAGGCTCCGATATTCTATAGGTTCATAACCGTCCTTCAAAATTCTGGGAACCGAAACTATCAGAAAGATCTGATACTACAGCTATTGCTTAAGATTGACTTCTAGAGCAGTGATTGCTGTCGACTTTTGCTTAACTATGAATTAGTTTCTGACGTCCACCTGATCATGCTTGAACGTGAACTCGAGTGTCAGAGAAGCTAGCAGATGCAGGTCCTTTACTGCAACATTACTTGCAATTGCACCTTCAATAAATCGGCCAGTGCTCCACGAACATCCATCTGAACAATTTGAAGTCATCACATTTTTTAAAGATATGGAGGGAAATTACTGCCTTAAGGGAGTGGCATTCTTGTACTCTCTGCCTCCAATTCAAACTCGAAACTCATGTGATTCCATTTAAGATTTGAAAAACAGTTAAACTGTATTTAAATTCCTCACTAGACTATAAATTTGGTACTAATATCTTAAAATGTGTGATTTTTGTAGTACACGAACATCTAATTAATGTTTATCACTAAAAAACACAAGGTAGAATAACTGGCTCACACACACTTTATGAGTAACTACTTACAGTTTAGGTATACTCGCATGACGCATCAATTAGAAAAGTGTCAGGCTGTTAATAATAAAACCACCTATCAAGAAAACAATAAGCTACAGTCTTTAGCTATTTAACAAGGACAAAGACCTATAGAACTAAATTTTTAGTCTGGAGATGGACTGACTAACGTGTCGAGTGGATTGTCGTTTTATGAACCCCTCATTAGATAGGACCTAACACCTCGTTGCTAATTACCCTTAACACACAGTAACCTATAGCTTGTTGGAATAGTAATTACCTGGTCGCAGCATATGAGTTTAGTAATTAAAGGATAAAACTCTTTAAGGTGTTTTCTGAATATCAGTTTGTTCATAAAGTGCATCTCTTTAAGCACCTGAAATACCAACAAAGTAGCGACTGTCAGTTATTGCCAGTAAAGTACATTAAAAACAAACATGGTTCCTTATTTTGTGCACACTTAAATCATAAATCCTCTTGAAGCACATAGACCAAAAATCGAGAATCCAAGTTCAGATATCAAGTTATCAACCGTAGATGCACTCTGGTTCATGTCAATTCTAATGTCAGAGTTAATCATGCTATCTAATACACAATTTTGATCACATTTTCCGTCATTTGATATTCAATTTGTTTCTACACAACATTATTGCTAATACAACCTTCTCAAGCACAAGTTAAACACAACAAAATTACTATAGTAAAAGAAGTTATAAAAAGAAAGGCCATTGTACAGATGACCTTCCTTTTCCCAAAAGATATGCATAACTGACACTGAAGCGTAGTGTTGACAAGCAGAAAGCCTAGCAACTAGTTGTGGCAAATGGCAATATAGTTACAGTCAACGTATATGAAGAGTGCTCCACATGGAGGATTAAGTGAGCCGTCATACTTTAATTTATTTATCGTTCAAATTAACATTTATCAGCTTGAGAAGCGCGGTCCCTTTACCTTGAATAAAAGTAGATTACGTACCTTGACAATGACTGGAGAGCGTAATTCTAGAACTAGATGAATATCCACATTAGTAGTCTCCTCCGAATCAGACTGGAAATCAGATGCCTCCCTCAGTACTTTTGCGCAAAAAGATACTAGTTTGTTTTCTGCTATGCCCATCAATTCATCATCTATATATTTTGGTGAAGCATCTACATTCTCAGGAAGTTCCCGCTGTGTTTTAGAGTTTTTTCCACCAGTTGACTTCTGCAACACGTTTAAATAGATGCATGTTCCAGCTAATTCTTGGCGAAAAAGATTTAAAGGTGGCCTGTAAAATAGTGAAGTACGATGCTCAAGGTTTTTATGGAGTATACCCAAAATCAAAGCAGGGACAGAGAAAACATATATCAGTGTGCGGAAGTTCTTTATAGTTTATACCTCTCAGCAGAAATGTGGTGCATTCGCGATCTGAGATTAGTATATGAATTATAAGATGCAGCAAACTCTAAGATAGAGAACAATATATCCATGACGCTGATCTTTTGTGCGGTCTTTAGCATGGCCCAGTATTTCTTCTGCAAATTTTAGAGCTGATTTAAAAAACTGTACTCTCAGTTTTCTTTCGATGCTATACTTTCCCCAAGATGAAACTATTAAAACTAGTGCTCTCTCATTGTTCTAGCTTATTAGAGTATAAATATATAGATAAGAGTAAGTACCTGTATGCTGTCGATGGCTCCTAGAAGCAACAGTTGAGTTATGCACTTGCTCCTAATCGTCCTCATAGTTACAGACTCTTCATTTTGTATATTGACCTCCATGGAATCCACAACATCAGAGAGCTAGGAAATAAGATGGTATTAGAAAGTACACAAGAAGCTTTGATGCAGGACAAAAAACAAAGGCAGTAAAATAAGAAGGATAGCTAGTAAAACTGTTGTGCAACTAATTCTAGAAATATTTTTTGGGTGAATTCATATCAGAGAAAATTTAGACCATACCACCTATTACTCAGCTACAATGAGAAGAACATATATGATGCGACCAAACACAATAAAAATTACCAAGTTCAAGAATTAAGGTCTGTTCACATGTATGAGTAAATGTTTAAAGATACAAGGTGCCAAAATATTATCATGCTTGTGTTTGAGTGAGATAAGAGTGAAGGTCCTATTAACCCCTTCTTGAAAATAAAAATAACCAAAGTACCCATGACTTGCAGTTGGAATCCAAGAAACATACTCACTTCTTGTCAAAAAAGAAAGAGAAACATTCTCACTTGAAATGTGGAAATCTAACAAGAGAGCGTTGATTTCAGGAGAAAATTGATTTCCGTAAATAGGATGTGTATGGATTATGTTACCTTAGATGGAGAAGATGGTACATCTGGCACAGTCATATTAGAATTGAAAGTAAAAGTTCTAACTAAGCGGCTTTCCTTCATATTTCCCATAATCCTCTGACTAAATGTTTGACTCTGTTGAAGTTTTTTATCGTCAGCATGTTTATGAGATCTTCTTGAGGGTAATGGAAGACCTGTAGAGAGAATTTATAGAGTATATTTATTCAAGATATTTACCTTAATACTTCCATAGAAAATGCTTTAGATGCTATTTTCCAATTTAATAAATGTTGGAAGCAGAATATACTGCAGCACTAATAATACAGAAGATCTAACCTTCAGCATCAGTATCTGTTCGTATATCCATATCTTGGTCTGAAGTGGAAGAAGAATAAGTATTCCTTGCACTGTCAACTGCACTACTATCAGTTGACTCTTGATTATGCAATTGGTCAATATTTGAAACCTTTGTGGTATCTCCCATTTGTACCTCCGAGTCCCGTGGCAAGACTGTTTTCTTTTCGGGCTTTTCCGAACCTAGCGTATTCAGCAACTCTAGAGGTTGTGTCGTGCATGATGCATCCCTAATAAATATCAACAATATGTGCCAAGTTAACAAAAATTATACAGATTGATTAATTTATATTAGTAAATATTATTGATGAAAGCATCATCTGAAGAATGAACAGCATGCACCTTATGCTCTTCAACAATGTATCCCAGTCAGTTTCACTGAATTGGTGTCCTCCAACTTCTATGAGATGGACCAATGCCCCCAAAGAAATCGACACCACTGACTGATCTGTCTTTTTGGCACATTCTAACAGCAAACTAAGTAATGGAGGCAGCACAAATGATACTTCCTGAGAGAAATAAAGAGAAATCTGGATTCAGTGCAAAACTAGCTAGGAAACAAGAGGACTACTTCTCACCAATTAAAATGGAAACCATAACAGAAAATAGATAAATAGCTTTAGCCACATTAAGATGAAAAGGAGTGTTAAAAGAAAAATCATAAGCAGAGTTAAAACAGACAAGAATGCATATAAGATCCTTCATTCTCGGTTAACAGGGAAAGGATTGGAGCTCAGTGATACTATCTCTAAGCAAAGTGCAGCTTAAATTCAGGACTCCGCAAGATGTTTAGTAATAACAACGATGTCAAGATTTAAGTAGTAGTAATGCATGATATCATGCATATTGGGTCACCAGTGACATTATTTATTGTCACAACTATTGTAGCAAAACATGCTCTAAATTTTGTAGCCCCTCCATATTTAGCCTGCTGCCTACTTTATAATATGCAGTTTTTAGTTATAATAGTCTGATAGATACACTTACATATTCTTTCTCCTCTCTACGAGAGGTTCTTATTTAAATTCGAATTTCTTAAGAGAAGTTCAAAGCTGCCTAGATTTTAAATATTTAACAGTTAGCCTAAAAAGTAGTGAGAACAAAGATAAAACCCATGGGAGCAAGGCATGGGTTACACACTGACGTAGCTCCTGCTACTCGAACACATGAAGGTGTATAGGCTCGAAACGACTTAATTACTACAAAAAAATCAATTCAGAAGAAGCTTATACACATGCAAGTCACGTTAAAGTTTTCTCGTACTTTTTTTTTTGAGGAAATGTTTTCTTATACTTTTTAACATAGTAATAATAATAATGATAATAAAGGCAATGAGTACCAACAGTCCAACACGTATCAAGATAAAGGACAACAATTTTTTTATTTTTTTTTAAAAATGTTAGAACAAAATGCTCTTAACTATCAGCAAGAGAACTTGTAGCTGCTCATCAGTTACACATAATAAATTTACAAGCATACCTTGTAAAATGCATTGAACAGGTTACACAACAACTGAAGTGAATGAATGATGCTTTCACGAGGCCACCCATCTCCGGAAGAGACTAAATTTTCTTTACCAGCGTGCCTTACGTGATCAAATATAGGAAACAAGACTCTGTGGAATATTTTCTCCCAAAATGATGATGAAAATTTGCTTCCCCTCTCATTTAGAAGATCAAACAAGACCTCAAGTGCGCAATTTCTAACTTCCGGTCTTGGATTAGATGTCAGATCAGATAAACCAGCCAGCATTGGAAACCAATAGTGCTCCGTAACATCAAGATTTTTATCAGTATTAGCATGTATGGGCTTTAAAGAACCACCAGGTACCAGGCCCTGCACAGACCCAAAAAAGGAAAACCTGTAACTTCCTAAATCCAAACCAAACATACCCAACATATTCCCGCTCACGGAGCAGGGTCTTAAAAGGGTAAGATGTAAGTCTACTCTAATAGAGTAGAGAGGCACTTTTCATAAAGATCCCTGCCTTGAATAATATAGAAAACATGAATAGGATCACTTTATAAAAGATGAGAGACAATAAGAATGAAAAGAACATGTTATGAAAGACAAGATATCATACACAACACCACATAAAATAACACAAAAAAGGCAATGAAACAACTATACAACAAGGGAAGAACAAAAGCATATATCCCCCTAAACCATCAACCCCCTGGATCACTAACCCCAATACGGAAATACTCCTTACTGATGCAACTTCCATCCTTACAGGGACATAAGCCACTCTAATCCTACGTCTCCACATGTCCTCGGCTGGTGCTAAATTTTTTTACATCTTTATTAATTAAAAATTGGAAACATGTCAATAAACACTTGTCAAATAGTAAACAATGCACTTGTGATCTCAGCATATTCATGTAGTATATGCACAAACATGTGTACATAAATAAGGAAAAAGAAAATTCGCATATTAATTGGTGATTAAATTGATCTCACAGGTCACTCTCTCTGAAATCTAATAGATCAAAATTGCACCTATATGACGAAATATTATAGAAAACTATGAACGTAGGTGCAAGAGAGTGAACGGGTCATGAAAATTTGGAAAGTCGATATTATGATGATTATAGCCATGGCCACAACGTAGGAAATAACAGAAGATTGGAAGGAGGTGAATGAACGGCAGTGTATTTAGAACTTTCATCTTTTTATCTTTGTTCCTATCATCCTCTTTAAAATATACCCAGCACCAAGATCGCTTAAATCTCATTCACAGCTCACTTTTCACCAAGCTTCATCTGTTATACGCATTCCTCTAAAACTCTTTATGCCTACTTTGTTCCTGAGTGCTTAGTTCAACAACTATAGAGTTGGTAGGAAAATTACTAAAATAATTTCAATGATTTGACAGCTGGCATACCCTTGTACATTCGCTTATCAGTAATACAGGGTGTGCCTTGGAGCCTCAAAAAATTCTTTTCTGATTTTTATATTTCTAATTTTAGATAGTCCATGACAATATACACCTAACCGTATCATTACCCATATAAGTAATTGTGATAACAAATTAATGAAACCTCAGATTATAAAAGTAAGCATTGTATTTATAACCCTACAATATTCACCCAAACTGAAAAGATATTATAACTATTAACTACTGAATAACCGAGGACAAACCTCAGAAAGACGATCCTCACAGATGCGGAGAAGTGCAATAGCCTTCAAACTGATACTATGAGAAGTTTTGTTGTTGGCAAACCCGATCAGACAATTGACGCAGTCCATGAAGCAATCGCCAACAACTTGATGGAAGTGTTCCAATATAACTGCAATTTTGTAAGCATTGGAAAGAATGTACATGAATGGAATGAATATGTATCAGTATGTATATATATTTGAAAAAACAGTAATAATGCCACTATCGGAGGGTTCCAGTGGTGGCCAGATACAGCATATTTATAACAATAACTTCAGAAACTCTGAACACCTTTAACGCATTCCCACAAAGCTACACTATAGTGGACCGTATTTATTGATAGCATATAGTGCCACCCAAGACCAAGTGACAATATCTATTTCTATGTATGCACGCGCTATAAGAGTATTTAGCACGTCATTACCCTGTTCTACATTTTCAAATGCTTTTTCGACAATTGGTTCCAACTCATCATCAGCGGCTGCAGCAAAAACCAGAAAAACGCTTTGCCATCCAGACTTGATGCTTCCAACTTTCGATTTTATCATCTATTTAATAAACACGGAGATACTTTAAGTATACATAGTGACCAGGAAGAATACAGAATCTATGAAACAGCCAAGTAGTTTGACTAATTAGGCATACTTGAACGATGCAATCAACAATCAGCCTTCGGATAGATTCACTTCTACTACTTCTCATGAGAATGACAAAAGGTTTCAATATATCATTCTGAAAGGTGAAATTAGCAAGTTCAGAACGATCTAAATATTTCATCCCAAGTTGTCGTAGAGAATCTATGGCGTACATAGCAATTTTCTCATCATGATGACTACCAGCAGAGATAAAATGATTAGCCAGCACAGACCATAATCTTGCCCATACCTGAAAGCAGCATTAAACAGATAATTAAACTTTAAAAGTGCCAAACTTAAATTTCAAAATGAAAAACAATTATGTAAACCAAAATACATTCAATTTCGCTAGACCTACCTTCATATCCATTGCTCAAAGGTTCAGCTTGGCAATTTAAGTAAATTTATTGATAGAATGCAGCAACTATCTTTGACAACAATATATGTGCTTGTAAATAGAGTCTAATATACTACACTATATTCCTAGAATTAGGAGCAAGACTCGGGTATGATGGATCTGTGGACTCGGCATAATGTTTATACGCATTTGACTGCTTTGAACAGTTTAAAAAATAGTGTTGATACAATGTTATTTTATGCACTTACGAAAGTTTATTAAAAACAAAAGGAAAGAATTAAAGCAAGTAGCCTATCCTTTTTCTTATTCGGACTAAACCGCTGACCAGTGGCTTGTCCAGTTCTTATATTAATGATCAGACTTAGATCTCATAACCACACCCATGTCGTGCAACAGAACAGGTTTATGACGCAGAATTTTAAGAAGTTGAGGGGCTGATACAAAATGAATCATAAATTGACAAGGAAACTAAAAACATATTATACAAGGCAACTCAACTATAAAAAAAGAAACAAATGAAAAGTGGATGCACGTAGAGTGCTCCATATTTACATTCCACAACAAAAAAAAACTTAGAAAAAAATAGAAGAAATAACTGATGATCACCAGTATATCTCACTCAATTAAAGAGAGTAACCAGAGAGTTTATGTAAATGCATAAAGTCATTACACATAACCAAGTAATGATAAATAACTGATCTGAAAGTACTAATTGAACAACCATGTTAGTTACAGCAGTAATAGAAGCAACCAACAGCTACTAAACCGATAATAAGCTCTTGTATTATAATTACGAGTAAACATAAACTAAATGGTGAGGAATTACCATACGAATACGAGTCATGTTATAATAGCTAATCTCTACAAGTTTTTGTAAGCTGAAAACACGAGCTTGCGTCTGTTTGAGTTCTTGAGCAGACACATTGCACAGAGCAGTATAGAACTCCACAATTGATTCACTGGGCAACTTAACACTATTAACAAACACTTGTTCAGCTGGTTTTCCAGCAAGCTCTCTAAGAATTTGAATGATTGCATCTTTAGAGATTTGGTTAGACCCTTGCATGACAGTTGAAGCCAGGGATGGTGTCCATGCAAGAAACTCGAGACGTGAAAAGCATTCCAAAATAGCAAACCATGTGTCCTGAAGAGCGGCGGTGTCAGAGTCGCATAAATCCAAAAGAGTACGTAATGCTTCAACATTTTTTCCACGAATATCTTTTGGCACGTGTAAAAAATTGAATCTGAAAAATAAGTTTTAAAGAATATAGGTTAACTGAATCTGTACTAATCTATACCAAACTATAATAAGCAAACATGAGTACAAATTTTTGTAGTGTGGTAATTTGGTCCAACCATAGAAAGGATAATGACCGTAAGATGTAAATAAATGAGAACCACTAGAGCTAATACTGAAGAATATTCTATACTTCAGCTACTCCACTAGTACATGGTTCAGATATATAGATAATATACTGATGTACACATTCCTTGGAAGTATAGAACTCAAGAGTATGAACTTATCGGACCCTGCTTCAGGTTCCTGTAGTTGTGTATCATTTTTTAAAGATTATATTTAAGTATATTAAAACCAAATGGGAAAGGTATCTATCGCAGAATTAAAGGTAAACGAACCTGTACAGTGAAAACATATAGGTTAAAAATAAGTAGCCTGGTAAACTATTGCAGTAAAAGACATGAAGGTTATATATAAGTACTTCACCTAAGCAGAGAAGTTAAAAAAGCATAGCGCATGGTATCCATCCCAAGAACATGGGTCAGGTGTATCCCTACTTTAAATCCTTCCATACAGAGAAGAACCCTTGGCTTATTCTCTCCTTCTTCCATGGTAACAGAAAAAGTGGCAAGTGAAGGCCAACCAACAGCCTCAACCATAGGTCTTACAAACTCAATTTGATGTGACGTATAAAATGTTCCTCTTTTTGGTCCTTGATTACGAAAAAGATCTTGTGTTCTTTTAATAATAGCCTCACCCTCAGACTTATTGTCAGATGAAGATTTGCTTTTGGGAAGGGCCAAATTAAGAATAGTAACAAGGCGACCTCTCTCTTCTGCTTCTGGATTATGTTTGCTGCTTCTTCCAAAATCATCCGAATTATGCTTTATTTTAATCTCTTCATTAACAATAGACTCATAGATCTCCGCCAATAGTTCAGTAGGAGCGCATTCTTCAGCATCATTAGAGGTATTCATCCGTATGAAATCTGCCTTCGTCATTTTAGGCCGCATCATTGGATTATGAGCATCAGTATTCAACATTATAACTGCATATGCAAGAACGTAAGCAGTATCTGCATTCTTAAACAAATTTGGATTATCTGCATAGTATCTGCAAAAAAAAACCAGTCACAGATTCAAACACAATTAAGGAATAGTTAGCATATTAATGTAATGTAATCTGGGAAAGCTAAAAGGAAGCACAACTACAGATAATGGCTGCAACAAAATGATATGCTGGCACATAACAGTAATCTGGCATTAAGTACTAAGCTTTAGATTCACTTAAGTGGTTAGATAGTAAACAATGTGAACATTACAGTAATTTCTTAGTAACTGTTCCTAGACATATGGCCGACATATAATGCTTTGCAATACAAAGGTGCAACTTCACTCATGTGAGATATTGAGCAATGCTAACATTACAGTAATCATTAACTGAAGCATAAATTTCGTCTGTTCTGTAATGGTGAGAATAATCCTAGCTAACATTGCTGGATTTCAAGTTTTATATCAGTGCTTCAAACTTGTCGAGGTTTAATGGTGAACCAAGGCGCCAAAGAATCTCCTGGCCGCTAGGCGTCCTTTAGGTAACTTAGGCATTCGATAAATTATATATATATATTGATAATTCAGCTGACATATACTATTACAGAAAAATATGTCACTGTATATAAAGGTGGCCATATATAAAGGAAGAAATATATATATGAGCCCTTAAGTAAATAAAAGAAGACAGAAAAGGAAGCAAAAGTTATTTTTAGAAGAATTCGTCCCGAACAAAAAGAGCCAAAAAAAATTGAGATGAGATGTGAAGAATCATTTGTGACCCAAAATAAAATCGATGAAATGCAGAAAAGAATGAAAAGAGTAGTTCAAAAGAAAACTTTTTTGAAGACCAAAGGACACCTGGGTGTTGCTTAGACGCCCAAGGACGCAGAGCTCCCAAGAGGTGTTGCCTAGCTACTAAATCCAAAAGGTTCTGGAGGCCTTCCCAAAATTAATCCGTAGGAGACGCCAAGAAAACTAGACAGTGCTTCAACAAATCTGATACGCAGTGAAAAAATTCAAAATTTTATCTTGTATATCAAGCTTTGGATACACAGCGGTGCTAGCTTTTCATCTCACTGCATTTGCATTTGGCAACAATTTCTGTTTCGGATGTCACGTTCATTATAAAATGTCAATATCACTTTTCAATTCCCCGCTTAATCACTTTGGGATTCTGTCCCACCAACCTTGATCACCTTGAACTGATTCATACTTCCACCCCTCATTTTCGATTTCATTTAAAGTTTAATACAAAGTTATGGATAGACTATAATCAGATGACTTAAAAGGTTACGTTCATTGATTTTTAGTCCTACAAATTGTGAGTAATTATTTTAATCCTAGCATACCAAATTCACAAGCGGGAAGTTGTTCTGTTGTATTGATATAGAAATTGCAGGCAGGATTTCAACTGAAATCAGCAGATAATGCAATAGTTACAGAACTCATCTATTCACCTATTTACAAGCTAGACATGTCTTTAACAATGCAGTTTTCTAGGTGACCCCTTACCAAGAAAATAAGTGAGGATAGGTCAAGGAATTTCTAAACATCCCTATATGTAAGTTATTGAACACAAATAAAAAACCTTAGTTCAAAGTTTTAGCGTCACAGTGTTGTAAAAAATGGATTTAGCATACACCTCCATGAAAGTATAAGACACCTACCGCTCTGCAAACTTCTCCATCATTTGGTCTATCTTCTGTGCTTCTCCTGGTAATTGAAATCCTCTGAGGAATTCTCGAATTGCAGTTTCGAACTTCATTCCACTAAACTTCATAGAATCAACATAAGCATGCATGACTGCAAGTGGAAAGTCCTCTGGTTGGCCCCGAATTAAAACCTAGTAACAAAAAAAAAGCAGTTCTACCTTGTTTAGAGTGGGCGTATTCCGCGGAAATTCAGCTACTGAACCAGAGGTGTTATCCACTAACTAATTGGCGATAAAAAATTCAATATCCCTCTCAGGGTTTCGGTTAAACTGTATTATATAAGAAAATTAGCTGCAGCAGCCTTAGCAATTGCAAGAAACAAGGTGTTCATGGAATCAAAAAATATTCAGCTAGCATGTGCCATGTGCTTTTATTAAAGAAAGATGAACAAAAACATGAGCTGCAAGTTACAAATTTGTCAGATACCTCAGATATTGAGGCTTCCAAGGTGGATTTGTGGGCCTTTGCCTTCTCAAAGTTGTTCTGCAAATCTTCCCTAACTTCATCAGATTCTGTAGCCGAACCAATTTCCAAACTTGGGTTGCGGCCCTGATTATTTGATTTTCTTCGTGACTCCTCCCAACCAACTAGTGATTTTAAGATGCACACTAGACACTAAGGGAACCAAGAAAAAGAGATCAACTACTGATGCTCACATGCACTTGATTATGATATGGACCGCAATATGTGTGGTAGTGTACCTGAACAGATGATCCTTTGATTGAATCCATCTGTGAAGCATTCACTGAATTCGGATCTACATTTTGAGTCCCTTGAGCAATTTTAGATAGAGTGACAACCTATATGAGGTAACAGGAAGACAACGGTGCTTACAAGTAACATGCATACTAGAAAACCTTGGCCAAAGTATAACGACCACTAATAAAAATTGAAACCACTAATCTCTTCATACCATTCGCTCAAACAAATTAGGTGCCTCAAGATCACAGTCATAATTGACAAATATGTCAACAAGCATCTGGGAATCCTTGCAGACTTTCTCTAGCATCCTGCACAAAGTTATTGTGGTGGATGCTGAACATTATTTACCAACCACATAAGCCCTAAAAAATTATGAATATAAACAAGCTCAAAAGTGTTCATAAAAAATAATAAACTACACAATATGAGTAAAGAATTTAGCTTCTCTAATTAACTTAAAATATGAACTTGGAGGGGTAGTGTTCTAAGAATATAAATGACCCCAAAACATATTACTTACTGAAGAACGTTTAGTTTTTGGCTAAGGAGGCATTCCATGCCCTCCAAAGATCGTAATATGATCAACGCAAAAAATATACCAATTTCACCCTGAAATAGTCATTCAGCATGAATAAATTAAAGAGAAAGTAGACAATTTTAAAATAAAACTGCTGCATCATAATTAAAAAGGTTTTCTCATACTTTAAGACATTCTCTAAACCGCAACAGAAGTACAGAGAAGATTCCTGTTGCATACTGCCAAGCCCATTAAAAAAAGTTAATTCATAAGTCCATCTTATACTTCAGAACTTTATATGAAACGAAGAAAATTAAAAGCATGAAACTAAAACCTGTAAAATGGCGGGGGGCTGAGAAACGGAAGCCCGCAATAATGCATATGAAAGGTAGGCTTTTACTGAGTCGATGAAGTTGAAGTCTTTCGTGAATGAGGGACTGACTCCTTCCAGTACGCCCTGTAAAAAGTGAGATATACATATATGATTGCAACTGGTATGTCTAACATATATATGCTCGTAAGATTTTACTAATTTTATTTTTAGTTTAAAAGTGCAAGAACAAAACATTTACAACCAGTCTGATCCATATACATAACTCAAATACCAACAGTACACGTAACAGTCAACAGGGTTGTATTATATAAATATCGGATTATTAATAAAATTATTCTATTTTATTCCAGTTTCGAAACATTAAGGAGGTTAATACATATAGCTGAGACAATATGCTACAAAATACGATACTTTTATAATACGAAGTTAGACTCCCATATCAAAAAGTTTATCTGCTTTCAACTCTACTAATAAAAGGATGTATTATAGTATTTGTCAATTTTCAGCCTTCGGATTTGAGGTTGGTAACAATGTGCTTCACATTCGGCCTCATCTTGTTGTGGTGAGGTCTTTAAATTTTAAGAAAAAAAACAAGTTGAAACTTTAATATTTATTTGGAAAAAAAGTTATCTATACGATCCAGATAATTTTGGCATTAATTAGACAGCTGAAAAATCCAGCTTAAAAGAAATATAGCTGACTAAGAGTATATATTCTTAAATTTGAGTTAAAGAATTCATACAACCACTAGAGGGCGTAAGAAAAACAGCATACACTAAAACCAACCTGCAAAAGCTCGAGAGACAAAACCCGTGTTTTGGTGGTAACGTCATCACTCTCTTCCTTCATGCTCATCTGCATCAACATAAAATAAGATGAACAAAAACAAAAAAAAAACATCTTAAAGCTGAAATATAGAAGGATGGTGGATACAAACTTTGCATAGAGTGCGGAAGAGCAATAAAGCGTCACGTTGAGCAATGCTCATGCTCTCGAGATCGATTCCTCTTCAAATTGTTGATACAAGTTGCAATAAAATATAAGAAAAATGCATATCAATTACTCATCATTATATTAAAGTTGGAAGCTAATGCAACAACCTCAAACAATACCTTGTTGTCATTTTGCCATCTTCGAGATTAACAGCCTTGTCAAGAACTGCCTCTAGACCCTAATAAAAGGATTAAATATGGCGGTGTTATGAATATTTTAACCACATAAAAACTATGATTGGAGCTGTGCTCTCCTTAAAACCATGCATGCCTTTTTGTTTACATGATATGATGATTACTTAAGCTGATGGGGCAATTTCAGTTGGACACTTGAATGGATAATTAATCAAGTTGATGGGTGTAAATTTAGTTCCATGCTTGTCACGAAACAAGTAATAACTAATATATTAATATATAATACAGTACCTATCACTGAAAGAAGACCATAGCCAGGTATATTCTTGGCTATTTACCAGATGAGATGCACCCGAATCTAGAAACATACTTGCTACTTTCCCCTAATTTATGTTTTTAATAAAACAGGATAACAAATTGTAGTAACAGAGGGATACATTGTAAAATTATACAGGTGATATATTTATATATTACAGATGCTGAACAAGATATAATGTATTTTTTTATAAGCTATAATGTAAGATGAGTTGAAATGTGGATGTAATGAAGGTGATATATAGATGAATGGGGGATATGTTCTTTGGTACATGCTAAACTTCTTGCTATTGACATATAGTCATTTCTTATATTCCGCGACATGTATATCAGTATATATAACAGTATAAATAAATACACGCGCAAATTCAATGTTTTGAAAGTTGTCAAATGAATAACTCCAACAGTATAAAAGTTTTATAGTAGGTAGACAGATATTTTTGGAACCATAAAACTTTAAAGTAAATCAATTTATTCGTATATAATTCTCCAGATAATCCCAGGTAGTAGCCTATTGCATGCTGCAATCACATTGCCTCTCATTTAGAATATCTGCATTTTCTGTACTATTTGTCCAGAAATTTACCAGACCAATTCCAGAAAAGAATAGATATATATGGGGGGGAGGTGGATAAGCGACACCTGTATATCAGAACCTCCCGCAAGATTCTGAATTTCCTCAACAGATGCAACAGACTTGTCTTTTACTTCATTCACAGAAAATGTATCTGGAGCAGAAGTTGCTCCCTCCCTGCTCTCATTACTTGGAACCGTCTCGTCGAAATTTATAGCTTCTGAAGTATAACCACTGGATGTAGACCCCTATATTGGCTAAACAATATTACTTTCCATACAACAGTGAAAAAGAATATAATTGATATGGCTAGTTATTACAATGATACTTATCAATAATTGTAAAAGTTCGAGATTAAAAAGGTTCTAATTGTGCACCAAATCAGATTCCATTCGCTTGAAAACAATGCTGACCATCTGGTTTAACATTGCCTTTGAAGTCATTTGATTAACAGGACTCTTGCTGCAAACAAAAGAAATCATTCAAAATCCTACATGAAACTGAGACATGTTAACCATGTAAATAAAAGAAATTATAAAGTACCTTTTAAGCGCAATATTATAGCAGACCCTGATTACTCCTAGCAACGGTTCCCCGTGAACTGCATGATGGAAAAGCCCAAACGTGAAATAAATAATGTTCGTAACTTACATATAAACTATAAGGTAAAAAATTTAGGCATATAGGTTTGTTTTGTTTTTAAATGAGTTTGGCATATAGTTTCCAACAATATTTATTTATTTAGCCAAGGCGGCAAAGCTGTCATATTTCTCATTGATATAGCTTCACATGATAAAATTAAACATATGTTAGCAAGCAAATCAGATGAACTTCAACATTTCGGGTGTCGTGATTAATGTCAGATACTCAGATCAAATGCAATTTAGTTTCTTTACAAAAATGAGATATACATGTCCAACTTTCAACAACTGGTAGAAGCTTAATTGATACTCGCTTCCTTATTCCAATTATACACCTTCTCGAGAACACTAAAAGTGGACACATCCTACACTCTCGCATTTGTGAATCCACATCTCTTTGAGGTAAACCAACACAATATACTTGGTCTAACTCTAAAATAACCTGACCAGCATATTTTTTCCCAAAATTAAGTCAAAAACATAGATAACATCTCGTTGAGAATGCAACTACTGACAACATAAGCAGCAACAGCTTTCTATCTCCCATAGATTTAAATGATAAATATTGTTCAATTTCTGTTGCATGAGTGCATGTAAAATGAATTACAAACAAAAGTACGTATTTACTGAAGCCTGCAGTGTTTTCCCTGTCAATCTGGAGCAAGTTCATAACAATAAAATCTAATTAGAAGGAACATATAAGAATAGCTTTTTTGAGCTCATAAACATTAATAGTCACCAACAACAACCCAGTGGTAATTTAATGATAGAAAATAACAATAGATCTAATGCACAACCGATTTTTTTTTATCTATATTAAGTATATTTTGTCCAAACTATATGAAGAGAAGAAACTGAAAATCTTTCTCCATCAGCATTACCTCGGAATTTTGTTGATGATACAGCAGTCAGAAGAACCTTTAGGACTTGGAGAATGGTACTGCAGTACATTAATACACAAAATTCAGTCATTGTAATTTAGAACAAAGAAAATGATAAGATAATTTACATGCCCTGACATACCTGTCGGGGGACAAATTATCCACACAACCGCAGACCATGTTTAGAATGTCTGCAAACATTGCGGCATCTTTTCCGCCATCTAGACCAGGATCACACTCCAAATGATCGTAGGCAATGAGTTTCTATAAATAAAAATAACTGGAGTACATTAGCAATGACTGTGAGAAGCATGATCATTATAAGAACTATGCCATCAGTTGGCGCTCGACACATGAAAAGAAGCAACTGTTACAATTTTAAATTCCTTAAACTGTAGTAACCTGACCAAAATACCTTCTATACACATCTGAATCCATAGAAACTAGGAGGGAAACTACAAGATTAGTGAAACTTAACACTAAAGGTAGGAATCATTACAAAAAGGACATACATGAAGACAATCTAGTGCAAGCTCTACAACTTTAATATTTTTTGTCTCAAAAGCAAGTCGAAGTGGATTAAGAATAAGCTCTGAATCATCTCCATCCAGAACATGTCCTGCACTTGCCAAGGCAGCTGTGATAGTTGGGCTTTTGCCAACCTGTTTACCAGGGCGTTCAACCACCTTATCATTAGGCAAAGTTGCAGCTGTATCATGCCCGGCTCCATTTTTTGGAGGTCCACTGCCACTTCCCGTTGAACTAACAAAAGAATCAAGAAATAGATCAAAACTCAAAGGCTAGTCAATGTAAGAACTAAAGACATACAAATACAGTAACAGACTCTATATGCTAATATAACTTTCTGTTTGGATTTTGGAAATTGATAAATAGTATCAATCCAAAGGTGCCGGTCTCAATTCTATCTTTAAGAATAATACTAGTGTGAAAACTTTGTATACATTTAAAGACATGTAATCCTAAAGTCAAGAGTTGGTAATTATCACGAACTATTGTTTGCTGATACCTTTCCACCTGCCTTAATTAAGTTAATTGTTCTAGAACTGATATATCAACACCTCTACTTGATTTTAAAACCAAAAAACTCAGCGATACTAAATTGTGCCCTTTTATTTTTACTACGTCAATAACATCTTCGTATGATTAATCATTGGAGACATGGGAAAAATATGCACATAACTCAAATGAGGTGAATTGTTAGGACACAGGGAGATCTAAATTACTGGCCACGAAAAACTTTACTGATACATGAAATAGAAAATCAAGACTTAGAGACTGCTGCTCAATTATTTTGATTAAAATATTGAAACTTATGACTATCTTACATAGGTTGTTTACCTTTGATCTCCTTCCGATGTTGTTGCTTGATTAGTCTCAGTAGACTTCTTGTTTACCTCCTTCGTACTATCTGAAGCAAGAAGAAAGATTGATTCAATCTCCTCCTATGTTGAAAAATTAATAAAATGGCAGTGGGAACTACTAACAACAATCTATAGACGGATTTTTCAGGAAGAAAAATATTTGATTTACATTTGAAGTTGCATAATCAACCAGAGAAATATTTTTAATTAGCACAAACTAGAAATCATGTTTTAAAATATCTTATTATCATTTAATAGAAGTTACAGTTGGTATTAGTCCATGACTCCCTCTTAACTTCTCGAAAACTACTGGTGTTCCATTCTGAGGTAAGAGAGGAGAAAGCTGTATGAACAATGCATATAATCCTTACACAAAGTTGCGATACCAGAAGATGTATCACATTGTATGAAAGGTAACAGGTTGGTATCAAATCGGGATTTTAACAAACAACAAACTAATATTACTTTAAAACATCAATGACATGTTTATAAAAAGGAGAAAAAGTATGGACAAATAATTCTTGAAACCTTTTCGAGAAGTGTAATGCAACTTAAAAACATATTGCATATTTTTACATTTCAGTCATCGCACTTAATTACATTCGTAGCCATATACAAAATACAATTCCAAATTACTACTTATTACATCGCATTCACAAAAATTGACTTCTAACGATTTCCATTAGAAAACCTAATTACATAATCAAACGAAATATGAGTACTAACCTAAATATGTCTTGACAGCAGTCTGAAGAGCTGCATACTTTTTACTCGAACACTCCTTGAGCATCGACTCGAATGCTCGTGAAAGAAAACCTCCCGCAGCACCACCAGCCATATTTTCATTCAACTCAAATGCCTAATCACTAAACTACAATCATCCCACAAGAATTAACACTAATTAACGAAACTAAATCGAGGTCAATTTTACGTTACACATTGCCTATTGATCACAAATTTGATATTTAAATTAGTAACAAATGTTGAGATTATGTGCTACGGAAATGTGATCTCGTTATAAAATATATATCGATAAATTCTTGACCACTTGAGCTATCTGTCAACGTGAGCCTTAAATTAGTAACAAATACAAATGTTGTGTTTATGAAATAGGGAAATGTTATCTCTGTATAAAATATATATTGCATTAGTGATTACGCGATGATCGAAACAACAAATATAAGAAATTAAATTTGTTATCGGAGATTAAAATCATAACTCACAAATGTGACAAAATTTGCAGAACAGGATCAGAAAATCAGGTGGTTGCGTGAAATTGTGATGCGCCAAAGTTGTTGCATGGCAGATCAAAGCTAAAAGAGGTTGAAAATTATATATATGTCCAATGCAAATTAGGAGAAGGTGTGAATTGGATTATCTGCGGATCTCAAAAGAGTGTCCTTCTCAACTGTCACTCCATGTGTTTTGGAGACCTTTTGGTAGATTAAAGACGGGTAAAAGAAAGAACTGAAAATATGCAAGGGGGTTTGGTCGAGAATGGGTTCGGAATAAGGAATCGGGTTAGGTTAAGTGTGTATGTCTATCATGTTTTTAGTTTGGTGTTGAAATAAAATCCGTTTAATTTAAATTTTTTTGATTTATTAATTAAATCAAACTTTTATATATCGCATATGTCGATATTTTTTTGTGTCATAAAATTCTTCGTACTTTTATTGATAACTTAAATCGTTCAACATAACATAATGGAAATCGGGGTAGACATCTCCTACCCTCCACACACAATTAGCTATAGAACAGTTGTGTCGCGCTATAATACGGGTGATCAGCCCGTACCGACCTCCATCTGATCGTTATGGTACCTATGGCATTATAGCCTTATATTGGACTAGCTCCGCTAGCCTCTTATGTGACTGGACTAGTTCTACTAGCCTCTTACGTCTTTATCCAAGCCATCAGGAATTCGTTTGAAAAACCTTGTATTAGAAGAAGGAAAAGAGTTGACGAAATTCATTTTAGCATTACCAAGAATGTGAAATCATTCAGACTCATTCAAGTCGAAAATCATTTTTAAGTTCAATTCAAGATTTCAAGGAAAATGGACAGATCAAGCGTAAACAGAGATCAATACCAAGGAACTGGATCAAGCGTAAATAAGGATCAATGGAACTGGATCAAATGATAAACAGGGTTAACTAGTTCCAATTCAAGAGAGTTTCAACAATCAATTCATGACAGGGTTCACGGATCAACGAAGAATTTGGATTGATCAAGACATTAAGTAAGGAATAATGTAAAAGTTATTTTAGGGTTTACGATATCATAAGATAACAAAGGAAACAATACGATATTCAAGGTACGAATCAACAGGGTTACTACAAAGGATCGAACAGGGTCTGATATCAAATTGTCAAAAGAACAATATCAGGGTTTCTCAGAATCAATAACAGGTGTATCACAATTGCAATAAAAAGCCTCTAGTTAATCATGGCATCAATAATTTCCTCTCTATAAATAATTCACAAGAGAAGACAAAGTTACTTGCTTTAAATCGCTTTCCTGCTTTACTGAAACTGAACTACTGCCACATAAGATTCCTTTGCCTTTTCTAGCCTGAATGCCTCCGTTATCCGGTTCTACAATCCAAAACAGAATCCCTAATCAGCAACTTACTCGACACTCGACGTTTCTCAGAACGCCTAACGATTACCCCATATCGCGATAATACTTAACTCGTATACTCATGCATAATCATAGTATACTCACATAACATATAGCAAGTATATACTCGACCATATTCTCATAGCATGCATTACGATATACTAGTATACTTCAAATTTACAAGTAATCTTCGAATCACATAGTACGACTCAACAATATCACATAACATACCATACCTTAATACTCCAAACCTTACTTATATAACCTTATATTGAAACGACTCATCCTTTTTTTAATACCAAAATTCGAACCAAAATAATGGTACCAAGCCAAAAAATCAACATGCAACCACTTATTGTCATCATGCATAATCTAGTTTTTTATCCTAGCTTTATTAGGACTTAAACTAATTAAATGTTGCCATAACATCCATTCATACCACAAAATTCGAATCAAAACAAGGTCACAAACAACAAGTTATCAAATCACAAATCTCATCAACCAATCAAGTAGTTTAAAACTTATTTATTTTTTACAAATCCAAGCCTTATTCGGCCCTAATCAAACCAACAACATGCAACTCTTAAATTAACATGCAAAGTAAATTTTTATCTTTAAAGCTTATTCACTCAATTCTTAACAAGAAAACCCTTTAAACTCTTTTTCTTTTACATAAAATCGAACCAAAATCCAATCATCAACATACAAGCCCAAAAATTATCTATTAACTAGCAATGATCAACATGCAAGCCCAAAAGTTAACTATTAACTAACAATGATCAACATGCAAGTTCAAGAATCAAGTATAAACTCAAGTTCAAGTCACGACTCATCTATTCAAATCATTTTGAAAGAAAAACCGAACCAAAAATTGGATTTTTAAACCAAAACCATTTGCATAACTTGAATCAAAATCAAACCCTCCATTTTTACTAGCAAAATTCGAACCAACATCAAAACAAAACCATAGAAAAATACATAATTTAGTGCACTGTACTCTCTTAAGATCACACACTAAGAAATTATGTTTTTTTAGATATGACCATGAGATGTTGATGCAAAAATCTTCTTAAACACTTACATGCAAAGAGTATATAGATAGAGGATTGAAAATGATGAAGTTAAATGGCAAGATCTTTAAATTTCAAGTAGAATTTAATGGTTCATGTAGGTGAGAGAGAGAGAGAGAGAGAGAGAGAGAGAGAGAGAGAGAGAGAGAGAAAATCGGGCAGAGAAGGAGAAAGAAAAGAGAAAGAAAGAGTGATCCAAGAGGAAGAAGAGGGTGAGGAGGAATGATGGAAAAGTGGGTGTATTTATAAGTTAGTGGAAGAGTAAAATGGTTTTTTGCGAACTAATTCTAGAAACTTCTTTTCTTTTATTCAAAAACCCAAAAACGGATTTGGATAATACATAACTCCCACAGAAAAGGTGAAAATGATATGAAAAAATAATTTTAGAATATAGATCTTGAAATTAGCTTTCTAGCCATATTTTTAAAATAATTTTTGAGCGTAGGTTTATTTTATATGAGTTTTACAAGATTACGATCAAAATAGAAATATAACCCAATAAAATCATTTTAAAATACGCTGATCACGAAATAATTTCATCTATCATTTTTAGAAAATCTCCAGGACTATTTCGAAGATAATAAAGCAAATTTCACGCCTTGTCCATACTCAGATAATTTTATAAAAATATATAAAGGTTCAATAAACCTTTTAAATCAAAATAAATCCCTTAAAATCAATTAAAAATTTTCAGATCACATAATCATGCACATTAACAGGCAACAACATAAACTCACATATCACGACTTATTTAGAAATATGCTCAAGCATAAAATTTTCTCCTTTTTATTAATATTCATTTTTCGCGTAACGGGTCGCGTCCTAACTGACGGCCCGACGCTGAGCGTTTTAAACTACGCTTCACAATCATACCATTTATATTAGCTAACACATCAAATTGGAACATAATATTCATTTAAACATTTCTATTTAACACATAATTTGTATTCATATGCTTAAATACATTAATCCCTTTTTAAGACGGGTTACGTTCAACTTGACGGCCTGACAACACAGCCTAACATTTTACCTGACTCGTCGAACTGGAACGAGTTACTTTACGTTCCCAGTTACTATTATACAACGATAACAGATAATCCGCATAATCATTTAACCTTTTATTTATTCACATAAATTCACAATTACGACACAAAATTATACTGTATTCACTTAATCACGTCGTGAAATTCTCAGTCGTTGCAGTATATCTTCATAGTTTTAACGGAGCTTGTGACATCTCATGTCAAATTTTGAATATATATTTAAATATTGGATCAAGATCCAGATGTAATAATGTAAAACCAGTCAGTTAGTAATTTTGATACATAATATCAATTGACTTGATCGTATAAAGATCTCAAAAATATTAATTTCTATTAATATAAGATATTATAAATTTTATCCTTATTGGTAAGATATTTTCGTCGAGCTCGTAATTTAAATTTATTAAACCTAGATAATGATGATGTATTGTCGGCTGTGTCAAGTAGTAAAATTTCAAGTATTTTTTCAAAATAGGTAAAATTCTGATTTTGAAGCTAGTGATTTTGATACATATTATCAATTAACTCGATTCTATAAAAACCTCACAGATGTTAATTTTTACCAACATAAGATATCACAAAATTTTTCTTTGTTGGTAAGATTTCAAGTCGAACTCGTAATTTAAATTAAACCTAGGTAGTGACGTGGTATTTACGGGTAGGTCATTTAGTCAAATTTCCAGTATTTTTTTAAAATTGGGTCAAGTTCTAATTTTGAATTCGAAATAAATCGAAATACGCTAATTATAACTTATCTAAATATGTAGTACACATATATATTATTTATATAAGTGTATCTCTTTTCAACATATAAAAAAATTAATTATATGTACAATTTATTTTTTATTAAAAAATATATATTAAAAATGTATGAGACATACTTTCCAGATTAAAAATTGTTTAATAAATAAGGGAATGATTCGTTTATGTACTATGCTTAACTTTATATCTCAAATTCAATTGTTCAAAACTAACTCTACAAATAATTTAGTAATCATGCTTAAAGTTAAATAAATTATCGATATTTACGACACTTACATATTATGTGTATGATAAAAAACTTAAATAACAGTGTGGTGTAGTGATAAGGTGATGTGCTTGTGAATGTAAAGACTTGGGTTCAAATCCTCCCAACAACCTCTTTTATATAAATTTAAATTACAAGGCTGATGCTTAAAGTACAAGGATAAATTAATTTTACATCAGAATCCTAACGTGATGCTTTTATCCAAAATCATAACGCTTCAATCTTCACGACCAGTTTTTTGCTCCATCTAGAGATCGAAAAAACCAAGTCTTCCTTCATCCTGGAATAAAATTAAAGATATCAAGTAAGAAACAATTATAGAAATATTGACGCTGAACATACATTAAAATAAAAAATATATATTCTGTTACTTACATTAACATATGAATTTCGCGAGAAATCTTGGCGTTGTGATATCTTCCTTGATTTGAAAAATATTGTCTCGAGATATTTTTTGTTATTTATTCATTGTGATTGATTTTTTCCTTGTTTCAGGGAGAGGATAAAATTTGAGTATTAAAAGATAATTATTAATCAGAATTAATAATTAACAATATTAGAAATTTGAAGATAATTAGGATATACCAAAATGTGGCATAACAGTAACAATATTGTCGTCCTCTGTTGGACATGGAGTATAACAATCCATGTATTCAGACATGTTTGTTTTACCTCGACAGGAGCGACTGTTGTGTCCAGTACATCCACAAACACTACATTTTCTTGTTTTCTCAACAATATCAAATTCCGATATAATTCGTTTTGTAGAAGAAGAATTCGTTTTGTTCACTGGTCCTTGTGGTCTTCCTTTATGTGGCACAATTTCTAACTCAAGGAGCTTGGACGATTGTCAATTAACAAGATGAAATATGACATCCAAAACATTATCTTTCTGAGTTAGTGGCATGTCTGGATATTTGTCTTGAAAAGTATCACGTAATACCTTTAATTTTTCAGCGTTGGAACCAACCTTATCTCCAGGAAGAATAAATTGCCTATTATCAATCCTCTATTGAGAATGTATGGCATCGATAGGTATGTCATTATCTTTCCAGCCATTCAATATATGTACGCAAGGAAGAACCATAATTGTTTTAAACTAGCCAGAACATACGGGTCTCATTTTTCCAGATCTAACCAACCCCCACTGCTTAAATAATTATTTCATTGCAAAATTTGACACCCTAGTATTTAATTCCTTAAAAACAAGATATTACAATTGATAACAACCTCCCCTATCACAACCAAGAACAACATACTTATTTTTTCTGGAACACTTGATGAATATAGCATAACCTTGTAACAAGTAAATCTCTTTCGTAGAACTAATAAGATATTCCCGAGACTTGAAAGATGTGCTAAGTAACTGTAACTCTATCTTTTCGTAAGCTTTGGAATGGAATTATGAAAGTTAAAGACCATTACATTAAATCAAAAGCAATCCAAACTTATTTTTAAAGTGCAAAAGTTAAAGATGTATAATTCCCTTCAATTGGTGAATTTTCAGAAATTTGAAGATCACCGGGAGTTGTTTGAGATTCATCTTCCATGCCGCATACAATTAGGAATAAAAATTAGGGCTCCCAAATAAAAAATGTGTTGAAAGACGTTTGGGGATGTATGTATATTAATGTAATAGATGAAGGGTGATAGGGTGTAAGAGACCCGGCTAGGATTCAACTTGGATCTAAAGGATTCCAGGCTCGATCGATGGACCGAGACCCCCATCTCCCAAAACAATCAAATGGAGAGACCAGGCCCGGGCCCATCCAATGACCTCGATCCGGATCCAGCCCGGAGCCCGGACCTAATGCCTACCCAGATCCGGATCTGGACTCAAACCACCATGAGGGGGGTCCCAACGAACACATGCACATCCCACAACCCGCCAAGGAAGGGTACGTGGGCACATGACTATGACAGCTATCAACAACCAACACGCCAGACAAGCACGACGCGTGTCAGAGGCCGTTAGGACACTCTAGAGGTGGTCCTCCCCTGGACACGTGTAAGCAATCCGCCCAAGCCAAACGTCCTTCGCTCCCAAGATCCAACGACCCAGATTTAGAGGTAACTAACCCTAAACCCTACCTTCGGGCTATATATACCCCCAAGACTGAAAGGTTTAGGGGTTGGAAAATATTCACTCTTACACACTCCCATACATTCAAAAACACACAGCAGCCATCACATATACACACGCACACACAGCAGCCTCTAAATTACATAAATATACATACCTTCATCTTTTCCAAAACCTGTTCTTATTCTCACACCGGAGGCGCCGTGGGAGCCAAACCCCCCTTCCGATGTTGTTTTGCAGGTGCCCAACCAGCAGCTACACCTCACCCACACACAGAAGGTCCAGGAACGCCGTCGGACGGAGCCGCCCGCTCACCGGAGTTATCATTTGGCGCTAGAAGGAGGGGCGCTTCATCCTTGGGTCTCGGTGCCCCTGGATTCATCTTCATCAGCAAACTCTTGAGAGAGTCCACTTTTAAAACCGTAAGAACATAAACAACCAAACCCTTTCTTGAATATGAATTTTCATTGTAGCCACGTTTGTGTGAGCTTGTTACTTTAGGCCACGTTTGTGTGAGCCCACTCTTGTTTGTTAAGTTTTGGTTGTTTAGGGTTCGATAATCTTGATAGTTTTGAAGCCTGGGGTTTGATAGTCTTGATAATTTTAAAACCCAGAACTGTTTTAGCTTGCATATTTTCTTTTGTGTTCAAGAGCCTGCTGTTCTTGTCTAGTATTATTGTTAGCAAAACCCAAAAAGTTTGCTTGTCGTTATTCTGGATATTTTTTGTAATCCTCAAAAAAGCAACCTCAAATCCATATTTGTAGCCTCAAATCTTGGTCAGTTGTTTGTACATTTGTGATAATGGCAAGAGCAGGAAAAAGTACAGCTGGTAGGCCCTCCGCCAGTACCCACATTCAGGATCAAGACCCCTCTCAAGCCCAAGAACCTGGAGGAGACAGAGAGATCTTCCAGGAGCAACCACTGACGCAGCATACCCCGGTAAGGGATGCCAAAAATGTCATAGAGCTCAATCAGTACACGTACACCAATGTTCCAGTTGCAGAGGAGCATATGGCTAACTTAACAAGCCACGAACTTGCTGAAGCAATCAGGGTCTACCGAGATGAACAAGCCCGGGCTCAGATGGAATTTGAACAAGATGATGAGCAAGAAGACTCCGGGGACTCTCAGCAATCCAGGAGATCTGTCTTCGACCGAATCGGGGCCAAGGCAAAGAAGAATCAAAAGGAGCCTAGTAAGAAAGAGACAGAAGCAACCAAAAGGAAAAAGTTAAAAGAAATCAAAGAAAATATAAGAAAGGAAGAAGAGGAAAAGCTGGAGCAAAAAATTCAGAAAAGAATGCAGCTGGAGGAGGAGAGGCTCTTAGCTAAAACAAGAGGCAAAAGAACTCGGAGGGACCCTACCCCCGAACTCATTTCTGATGACGAAGAGGAGGGTCAGAAAGATCTCAAAGACATGATTTACGAGCTCCAGAGAAAAATGGAGAAAGATTCCGGGTTGGAAGTTGGGGAGACCCTCACGTCCTTCAGTCACTCCCTAGAAGTCATCCCTCGACAGAAAAATCTCAAACACTACAACTTCGACTCTTTTGATGGATTGGGGGATCCAGAAGAGCACCTCAACTACTTCGAACAAATAGCTCAGATATATTATTACAATGATTTGATGAAATCCAGATTCTTCGCCTCGACCCTCAAAGGGGGGGCTCAAAGATGGTTCAGCAGAATCCCATCAAGAAGCATCCACTCCTGGAAAGAATTCAGAGGAGCCTTCCTTAGAAGGTTCAGAGCCAATAAAACACATGAAATGCACATGTGCCACCTGGAGACAATCCGCCAGTATGATAACAAAGCACTCTCAGCCTATATGCGGAGGTTCCAGGAAGCCATCAACAAAGTTTTGAATCTCGATGAAAGGGAGACTCTAAGCATATTTCGAAGAAACCTGGATCCAGAACACAACGAGAGGTATATTGTGGAGTTGATAAACAAAGAGCCCCAAAGCCTGGCCGCGGCTTATTCTATGGCAGCCCGGTTCATAAAAGAAACAGATGTTCTCCAGGCGATGAGAATGACTCGGAATGGAGGAAACAAGAACAAATCTTCTGATGACCGACCGAAAGGGGGTTACCATCAGGAGAAAAAGTTCAAACAAAGTAACCAAACCCAACAAACAAATGTTGTACAAAACACACCAATATTCCAAAGATTGGGCCCTAAAACAGAATCCAAAAGTGATCCCGGTCCACCTAGGCAGGCAAGGGAACCTAGGCAAGAGCCAGAATGGACACCACTTAACAGGACCCGGGAAGAGATACTGAAGGAAATCAAGGGAAAGCCATTCTACTATCCTCCAAAGCCAATGCAGACTCCGCTAGAGAGCAGGCCTTACAACAGGCAGTGCGACTACCATGAAACCCATGGACACAAGACTGAAAATTGTCTCTCTTTAAAATACTTCATTGAAGATCAAGTCAAGAAAGGCAACCTCAATCAATACATCTCAAGGGAGAAAAATCAGAGAGAAGAAAGGCAAACAAAAGGTAAGAATGTGGTAAATGTGGTCCTGGGAGGCTCACACTGTCCCCCTAGGAGCCCGGGCTCAGGAGATGAGGTGTTCTCCATTCAATCCTACCCGGAGATGATCATCTCATTCAACAGCAAGGATTATGAAGGGGTCAACCCGAATCACAACGAAGCCTTGGTGGTAACACTTGATATTTTTGACAACGAAGTAAAAAGGATGCTGATTGATAACAGATCTTCAATGAACATACTCTTCAAACATACTGTGGACATGATGAAGCTTGGGAGCGTACGCTCCAATGAATGCCAAGAGGACCCTCTGCACGGGTTTGGAAACAACTTGGTCCCGATCCAAGGAACTTTATACTTACCAGTTATATTTGGATCGGGCTCAAACCAAGTTACCCATGTGATAAAGTTCTACGTGATCAATACTCCTTCATCCTACAACGGCATAATCGGGCGCTCAGCCTTGACTAGGATCCAAGCAATCACCTCCATATCACACTTGAAAATCAAATTCCCAACTCCTACCGGAGTAGGAGAAATCAAGAGAGACTATGAGGTAGCTGAAAGATGTTATAGCCATGCTCTGGTAATGGATGAAACTCATCAAGACAACAAGAGAAAGGTTGTGGTGCTCCGGAAACAGCAAAGTATTAAGAAACATCGCCCACACTCGAGGGATGATGCGAGAAAAGAAGTTCAGATCATAGAGTCCCCTCTCAGACCCAAATGCAACCAAACAAAGCTCAGAAGAGCAAAAAAGCAACCAAGTCACAGAAGGGATTGAATTGGGCCTGGGCCTTGGCCAAACCAACCCTACTGTGCAAGCAACCAACCCAGAAATGATTGAAGAAAGAAACAATAAAGAGATGACAGCCCAGGCTCAGATTTATATGAAGAAGAATACATAGGCTCGGATACAGCAGATGGTATCAAACATGGATCAATCAAAGATAGAGGCAGCCGTTGAAACGGAAACAATTCTGATCAATAAAAGCGATCCTTCCAAAAAGATAAAGATAGGATCCGGGCTCGAGGCTAATTTCAGAAAAGACCTGGTTTCGCTACTCCAAGGGTACTCTGACATATTTGCTTGGACACCAAGAGACATGCCCGGGTTGGATGAATCCATATCGATGCATAGCTTGGACGTCAACCCAGAGAGGAAGCCAGACAAGCAAAAGAGAAGAAATTTTGTCCCGGAAAGGTAGAAAGCAATCGATGAAGAAATTGAGAAACTACTGAAAGCTGGAATAATATGTGAAGTCAAGTACCCGGAATGGCTGCAAATATAGTGATGGTGAAAAAAGCAAACGGAAAATGGAGAATGTGTATCGATTACACAGACTTGAACAGTGCATGCCCCAAAGACCCCTACCCCTTGCCAAATATTGATCAATTGATCGATGCAACTTCTGGGCACGTAATGCTAAGTTTCATGGACGCCTACTCGGGGTACATCCAGATAAAGATGAATCCCAAAGACATCCTAAAAACAGCCTTCATCACCCACAGGGCGGTCTATGCCTATGTAATGCTGCCCTTCGGATTAACCAATGCGGGAACAACATATCAAAGAGCAATGAATAAAATCTTCAAAGACCAGATTGGAAGGAACCTGGAATTGGAAGGAGCAACCAACAAGAGAGAAGTTAATTGGAGCCCGGAATGCCAAAGCGCATTTGAAGAAATAAAAAGGTACCTTTCTCAACCCCCTGTGTTAACCAAAGCTCAACCTGGGGAACCCCTATCCCTTTACCTGTCAGCAGCGCCCTGGCAGTTGGAGCAGCCTTGATCAGGGAAGAGAATGGCAAACAACAACCAATTTATTATGTGAGCCAAGTGCTAAAAGATGCAGAGACCCGGTACCCGAGGCTAGAAAAGTTTGCTTTTGCCTTAGTCACAACATTCAGGAAGCTCAGACACTACTTCCAGGGAAGGGAGATACGAGTTGTAACCAATCAACCATTAAGGAAGATAATACACAAGCCAGATGTCTCAGGGAGGTTGGTAAATTGGGCAGTTGAGCTAAGTCAGTTCAATCTGAGTTTCATTCCTAGGACAGCAATCAAAGCTCAGGCTCTAGATGATTTCATCATAGAATGCAATTTCCCAGAAGAAGAGTCCGTGCCTATGAGCATTGACCCTGAGAGAAACACAGATCAAGAAACAGAAGCCCGGGCTCTCAAAGTTGATGGTTCTTCAACCAATGAAAGATCGGGAGCCGGGCTCATCCTAAAGAGCCCAGAAGGGTTCACAATCCAAACAACAATCTCCTTTAGCTTCTCAGCAACAAACAACCAAGCAGAGTACGAGGCCTTGATCGCAGGATTGAAGCTAGCAAGAACACTCAGGATCCAGAATCTCAAAATCTACAGCGAATCCCAGATCGTCGTAAAGCAAACAAATGGCGAGTACATAGCCAAGGATCCAGTTCTAGCCAAGTACCAGGCTCTGGTCCAAAGCTACCTCGCCTTGATACCAAAAATACAAGTCATCCAAATCTGCAGAGAGGAAAATTCAGAAGCTGATACACTATCTAAGCTTTTTCAAAATTCATCAGATTTGGATTGCTCCGTCTACTTCGAAGAATTGCAGAAACCGAGCACATAGTCTGAAGAAGTCATGGAAATAGACAACAGTCCGAATTGGATGACTCCATTCATTAACTACTTGGAGAAGGGAGAGCTCCCGGAGGATAAAGGGAAGGCTCAAAGGTTAAAGGCCAAAGCTTCAAAATTCTTCATCGAAGAAGGTATACTCTATCGCCGGACCTTCTCCTCCCCGATCCTCAAGTGCATAGGCCCGGGAGAGGCACAGTACTGCCTCATGGAAGTTCACGAAGGAATCTGCGGGGACCATATGTCCGCAAAAACACTAGCTCACAAAATCATAAGGCAGGGGTACTACAGGCCTACTATTCACCAGGATTTAATAGACTTTGTGAAAAAATGCAAGGAATGCCAACTCTTCAGCAATGTGACACGGATGAGCCCAGTCCTACCTTCTTCAGTCTTGTCACCAATCCCATTTGTTGTATGGGGCATTGATATCATGGGACCCTTTCCCAGGGCCAGAGGAGACCTCAGGTACTTACTAGTCTCAATTGATTATATGACAAAATGGGTAGAGACAAAGGCAATGAGAACAATAAACCAACAAGACTGCATCAAGTTCATGGACAACATATTGATGAGGTTTGGGATCCCGAGAGTACTGGTCTCAGATAATGGTCCGCAGTTCGTTGGTTCAGAATTCGAATCCTACCTTCAAGAAAGGGGCATCAGGCACAAGAAGTCATATGTAGCCTACCCTCAAGGAAACGGCCAAGTGGAAGTAACAAATCGAATACTTCTCAAGGGGAAAGAGAAGAGACTCAGGGAAAGCAAAATCAAATGGCCAGAAGAATTGCCTAATGTACTCTGGGCATACAGAACAAGCCCAAGAACAAGCACAGGAGAAACCCCCTTCAAACTGGCTTATGGAACTGAAGCCATGCTACCAATTGAAGTAGGATCCCCCTCCCATCGAGCAATAAACTTTGATGAGATAGCAAATGAGGAGGGGCTCAGAACGAGTATTGAGCTAATTGACGAAGTCCAAGACCAGGCAGTGGCAAGAATGGAAAAGTATAAGCAGAAAATAAGAGAACACTTCAGCAAGAAGTCCCGGGTCAAAAACTTTCAAGTTGGAGACCTGGTCCTTCGAGACACGGAAGCTTCAGACCCCACCAACACTGGGAAGCTAATGCCAAAGTGGGAAGGCCCATACAAAATCAAGGAAATTCTAAGGCCAAGAACATACAAGCTTATGAACATGGATGAGTCTTAGATACCAAATACATGGCATGGACTCAGGCTCAGAAAGTTTTACCAGTAGAAAAAGCAACCAGAACTTGTAGCCTATGGCAAGCAACCAATCTATGATCCTATATTTTGTATGAAAAAATTTGCAAATCAATGAAAAGAATTTTCCTTTCTTAGAAAGTTATTACTTTTAAATTACCAGTTATGGAAGCAACCACTATTTGCTTAGAAAATTTCTAAGTACATAAATCAAAAAAGCAAACACCAACCCGGATAAGCATTCACATCCGGGTTGCAAGCAACCATTATGTACTTACATTTTCCAAGTACATACAGCAAAAAAGGAAACATCAACCCGGGTGGGTTTCATACCCGGATTGAAAACAAATTAAAAACAACAATTATGTACTTACATTTTCGAAAGTACATTAAGCATAAAATTAAGTATCAACCCGGATAAGCTGTTAGATCCGGATTGCAAGCAACCATTATGTACTTACCTTTTCCAAGTACATACAGCAAAAAAAGCAAACATCAAACCGGGTGGGTTTTATACCCGGATTGAAAGCAAATTATAAACAACAATCGTTTACTTACATTTTCTAAGTACATTAAGCACAAAATTAGGTATCAACCCGGAGAAGCCGTCAGATCCGGATTGCAAGCAACCATTATGTACTTACATCAACCCGGATACGTTTCCATACCCGGACCAACCCTGATATAAACCCAATCCGGGTTAGGGGAAATAGCCACATCCCGGATCATGATCATTCGCGCAATAGAGCCAGGACCCGGAGTGCTCAGAAAAGAAAAAAAACAACAGATGGAAGAAAAGCAAGTATTTTCTAAAACGGAAGAAAATTTCAAATCAAGATCCGGATTGCCATCAACCCGGAACAAATCCAAATATTACAAATAGTTCAAATCAAAGTACGAGAATGGGAAATCCTAGAAAATGAAATTACAAGGGTTGGGCCCGAGAAGCTTTGCAAGCTGGTCCGGATCTAGAGGAAATTGGGACTCGGGCCGTCGTAGGGTTCCGGTTCCCCCTGGCCCTGCTCCACCACGGCCTTTGCAGCAAGGAACTCCTCGATAAAGCTCTCCCAGGAAGCCAAGGGGCCAGTCTTACTGTGGCGCTCGATAACAACCCAGGACCTGCGCACTTCGGGAACCCCGGCCTGAGCAACCTCGAAGTCATAAACATCACTAGCCTTGAATTCAGCAATGATAACCTCCTTGTTCAAATTCTCTTTAGCAGCAAGCTCGGCCTTGAGCCTCTCCACTTCTTTGGCCAGCCCCTCAGCCCGGGCCTCGGAATCCTTCAGCTTCTCATTCAATCCGGACTCCACCACACGGAACCCCTCCCGGGCCTCCTCCAGCTCTCCCTTCAAGGTATCGGAACATATCTTCTCGGCTTTAGTCCGGTTGTTGGCCTCCTTGATCTCAGTGAAAGCAACATCGGAGCAAATGGATATTGCACTCCCAAGCTGAGGAAAAAAAACATATTTATGAGCAAAGCACAAAATGAATTAGGGGGCATAATCCGGAACTAAGAGCATAAAAATTCAGAAATCACCTGCCCCCATTGACCTGTGACCCTCTTCAAGGCAGCCGCCATACTGTAACCCTCAACCTCCTCCCAGTCGTCTTCGGAGGGGATACTGGACATGAACCTGACAAGGTCAATAAGGCTCTTTGTCCCTATCCGGATAGGAACCCCATCCGGGCCCTTCCCTTCCGAATCGCATATGACCCGGTCGGCAACAACAGCTTTCCCGAGGGGAGGCTTTCCCGAGTCAGACTTCCTCTTCTTCGAAGGGGGATCATCCTCTGAAATTTCTTGGACGTCCAGACCCTCGGTCAATGGTGGACTAGCCGGATCAGCAACGTTCCGGGGGGCAGAAGAATCGGCTCCGCCCTCTGCGTCGGCGGACCCGGATCCAGTCCCATGAGCCCCTTTTGTTGTCTTATAGGCCAACCCAAGGGAGTTAAAAGCTGCTGCGTAAGCTGAAGAAGACATTATCGCTCGGGATGCAGGGTTTTAATGCGGCAAACCTGAAAAATTGGAAAAGAAAACTATCATCACAGGATTGATATATATGCAAAGACTACCAAATCCGGAAATAAAATACTGCAGTAAGCCCGGATCATGGAAAGACGTTTTATGCAAATTAGCTACAAGTAAAAAAGAAAAATAGACGTTGATCTGGATCATCAGGAAAAACAGAGAGACCCGGATCAAAGACCAAACAGAGTTTCCCAAAAATTACAAGTTAAAAGGAAAAGGAACATAATCCGGATCTCCAAGCGGGGATGGGGACCCGGATCACTAACAAAATATGTTAAGAAGAACTTACAGCCAAGTTGGAACAGGAGTTTATGGTTCATAAAGGTATCCCGGGTCGGCTGGAACCCGAGACTACCACAAAATTTCCTAATTTGGTCTACAGCCTCCCCCTCTAAGATCTTCGGGTTGAACTTCGTCTTAACTTCCCCAGCTGTGAAGTAAGGGAGATACTCCAGATCGTACCCCTTCAGCATCAATATCTCCTCATTCTAATGTTTCAAAGAGGTCTGGTGCATAACCGGTTTGGACCTACCCGGACCAAATCCACACTCTGCTGCCCGGAACCTCAGCTCATAAAAAGGCTTCTGGCTTGACCTAGAAAGATAAAATATCTGGTGGAACAACTTGAAGGTAGGCATGAGCCTCGCCTTGTTGCAGCAAGCTATGAACCAGGTCATAGACTTGATTCCGTTCGGGCTTATCTGCATGGGGGATATCATGTAGACGTACTTGCACAGGTGCTTAATAAAAATATGGCAGCGGGGGCTCCACTCGGACCTCAGATGCTCCAGCCAGACTGGAACAAAACCATCAGCGGGACGATAAAAAATCCTCTCATGCGGCTCGGGCCACCTCCAAGCGATATCAGGAGTCAACTGAAAAGCAGCCCGGATTGCCTTGTCCATATCACCCGGATTAGCTTCGGCATAAAAATCCTTCAACTGGTAATGATCCATGCTGATACCAAACGAAGCAAAAGCTGCCTCCAGGGCGCCTTGATCATAAACGCCCGGGTGGCCGTCCTCGTGCCTCTCATATCTGACACGGGTATAATAAATGCTATCTTCAAACCCGGGTGGCTTCCTAACGAAGTGATACTTAATATCGGACCAACGGCCGTCCGGAGTGAAGATAACCAAATTCTCCGGAAGCCTCTTGAACCGGAAGCTCGTAATCGTTCCCACAGACCCGGACCCCTTTCTCACCATCTCGCCCCGGATCTGTTCTCTACCAGACGAATCCGGATCAATCTCCTCGTCAGAAAAGTTGGGATAGCGATTATAGACTTTCCTAGCTCGCTCCTTGGTCCGGACCATATACCTATTAAAATGAAGGTCAGTTAGCCTGGGTCCTACAGATTTTATTTGTCTCACTAAGCGGTCCGGATCAGGTACGTTATGTTAGTTGTACCATAACCTAATGATCCGGACCACCAATGCAAGTCCAACCCGGAAAAACATCAACGATCCGGATCATGTTAACTACAAATAAACAACAAAGCAACCTTGGACCCGGATCTTGGTGGCAAATACCCGAATCCGGATCCATAGCAGCCAAAAACTCAAAGTCACCCATACACCCTTATCCTCACAGCAAACACCCATACCCGGATCAAATGCAACCAAAAACAGATTAAACAGATTAAAAAACCTAAGTCATACAATCCTACCATAAACCTCCCCCAAATCCGGATCCTAAAACCCCAACCCGGGCCAAAATCAAAACAATTACCCATAAACATTTATCACAAGAATCAAACAGCAAAATCCACCCTTTTTACATATAAACACAATTATATTCTATCAAGAACAAGAAGAACAACCCATCAATCCCAAAAAACTCCGAACAAAAACAGCAAAAATCAAACCAAAAACGTACCAAAATACCCAAACATTTACAGATCTAAACACACTAAACCGCAAAACAAACATTCCCACCACATAAACAAATCAGAAACAAAAACTCCACCACCAAATCGAAACATGCAAAAACTCGAAATTAAAGCGCAATAAATCGAAAAATATAAAGAAAGAAGAGAAAGGCTTACAAATTTGTCAACACGAGAGCAAGGAAAGAAGGAACAGTGATGAGGAATCGAGCAGAAAAAACCCCAAAGCCCCGGTGGAATTCAGAGAGAAAAAAAAAGAAGAAGTGCCTTTTCGTTTTTTGGGAGAATAAAAAAGAAAAAGAAAGGGGGCTGCGACTTTTATAGGAGAAGAGGAAGAGAAACCACCCCTGCCACGTGGCAGCCAGGGGTTGGTTATCCCAGCAGTTATAAAAAATACATATATATATATACGTATATTAATATATATACATTAACCACATTTAAATCAAATCATCATTATGGTCCGATTATCAAGCAAAATAACTGCCCAAAATTCAAATTCGAAGGGGGAAAAAGAGCAAAACCGTTTGAATTCCCAAACCTTTCGAATTCCACAGCCCAAGACCCGGATCACTAGCCCTGCTCCGGATCATTGTCAGCTAGATACATTTTTTAAAGCAACCATCAACCTTAACCCGGATTGGGGGGCAACCAGGAGCAGAATTTTTTCTGAAGCAACTATTCAACCTTAATCCGGATTGGTATCCATTATACCAGATCCGGATTGGGGGGCAACCAGGAGCAGAAATTTTTCTGAAGCAACTATTCTACCTTAATCCAGATTGGTATCCATTACACCAGATCCGGATTGGGGGGCAACCGGGAGCAGAAATTTTTCTGAAACAACTATTCAACCTTAATCTGGATTGGTATCCATTATACCAGATCCGGATTGGGGGGCAACCAGGAGCAGAAATTTTTCTAAAGCAACTATTCTTCCTTAATCCGGATTGGTAACCGTTACACCAGATCCGGATCGGGGGCCAACCAGGAGCATAAATTTTTCTCCAAGACAACTACGTAATTCTAATCTACTCCCTCATCCAGAAAATCTGCATAAGGGAGTGGGGGACAAATGATAGGGTGTAAGAGACCCGACTAGGATTCAACTTGGATCTAAAGGATTCTAGGCTCGATTGATGGACCGAGACCTCCCTCTCCCAAAACAATCAAATGGAGAGACCAGGCCCAGACCCATCCAATGACCTGGATCCGGATCCAGCCCGGAGCCCGGACCTAATGCCTACCCGGATCCGGATCTGGACTCAAACCACCATGAGGGGGGTCCCAGCAAGCACATGCACATCCCACAACCCGCCAAGGAAGGGTACGTGACTATGATAGCTATCAACAACCAACACGCCAGACAAGCACGGCGCGTGTCAGAGGCCGTTAGGACACTCTGGAGGTGGTCCTCCTCTGGACACGTGTAAGCAATCCGCCCAAGCCAATCGTCCTCCGCTCCCAAGATCCAACGACCCATATTTAGAGGTAACTACCCCTAAACCCTACTTTGGGGCTATATATACCCCCAAGACCGAAGGGTTTAGGGGTTGGAAAATATTCACTCTTACACACTCCCATACATTCAAAAACACGCAGCAGCCATCACATATACACACGCACACACAGCAGCCTCTAAATTACATAAATATACATACCTTCATCTTCTCCAAATTCTGTTCTTATTCTCACACTGGAGGCGCCGTGGGAGTCAAACCCCCCTTCCGGTGTTGTTTTGCAGGCGCCCAACCAGCAGCTACACCTCACCCACGCACAGAAGGTCCATGAACGCCGTCGGACGGAGCCGCCCGCTCACCGGAGTTATCAAAGGGCAAATTGGTTTTATTAGAAAAATTTGCTCTGAAAATTAAATATAAGCTCTAGATTTAACATTTTTGTTAAACAAATGCATTAATGTTTGTGTTTTCGTGGATACAAAACATTAGTTTAGTATCATTGGTAAAAAAAAACTAATATAATTTGACACTCGAATAACATTAAAAATAATATTTTAGAAAAAGGTTAAATGTTTTAAAAAATGAGAAAATAAAAGATAAGATAATTTATAAAACATCCCTGCCACGGGTACAAAATTAGTTTATTTTTGTCTAAAATTAATAAACTGATATATTGATAATTGATTAAGGTTTATTTACTTTATTTAGGTAATAAAAAACAATAACGAGATGAAAAAGAATAAGAGAGATCTATTAAAAACAGTCGCACATTGTTGTGAAGTGAGTAGCGCGAGAAGAAGAGTGTTAATCTTTCTAAAACCCTAGTTCCTTCCTGCCTATACACACACTACCCAAGCTTCCATTTCTCTAATCTTCACACACACATATTCATACGCGTCGCTATTCACGATGTCTACTATGATGGTAACCTCTCTCTCTCTCTCTCCCTCCCTCCCCCCCCTCTCTCTCCCCCTCTCTCCCCCTCTCTCTCTCCCCCTCTCTCTCTCCCCCTCTCTCTCTCGTTCTCTCTCCCTCTCTCTCCCTCTCTCTCCCTCCCTCTCTCTCTCTCTCCCTCTCTCTCTCCCTCCCTCCCTCTCTCTCTCTCTCCCCCCTCTCTCTCGTTCTCTCTCTCTCTCTCTCTCTCTCCCTCTCTCTCTCCCCCCCTCCCTCCCTCCCTCCCCTTTACATTTTGTTAGTGTTTGTAACTAACTAATTGCTCAAGCTGAAAAACAACACTGACCTAATTATAATTATAATTATGTAATTGTGTTTTTAAGTTTGTAATATATATATGCATAGATGTGTAATTATACATAGATCGGACTATTTGCCTTGTTGCCTTACGGAAACTCGATTTAATTGCAATTGATTATATTCCGAAGAGAACCGATATATTTAAAAAATTAACTAGTAGGAGTTTGTTGTTAAGTTCCAGCTAGTTTATGTTTTGATAAAAACACTAACACTAGCGTATTTCGAATGCTGACTTTTTGTTTTTAACGAATTGCTCAGACTGAGAACAGGAGTGACCTAATATTAATTTTAATCATTTATTTGTGTTTTTAAGTTTGTGATATATGTAGAGATGTGTAATTATACATAGATCATAGTAGTTACCTCATTGCTTGTACTCAAATTTCATTTGTTTGTCGATTGATTATATTCTGAAGAGAACCGATTTATTTAATTTTTTTAACTAGTAGGAGTTTTTGCTGTTAAGTTCCAGCTAGTTTATGTTTAGATAATAACACTAACAGTAACCTATTTCGAGTGCTGACTAAACTTTGTGTTTATGTTTATGATTGTGATTTATGGTGTTTTTGTAGGTTTTGTTTTCAGATTCTAGTTTTTTAAGTTGTGATTGTTTTGATTTGTTTGGTTGAAAAATGCGATTTGTTTTTGGGAAAACAGCAACCACAGATTATATTGCTGAAAGAAGGGACAGATACGTCTCAAGGCAAGGCGCAGTTGGTGAGCAACATTAATGCAGTTATGGCTGTGGCGGATGTGGTGCGTACTACTCTTGGACCAAGGGGTATGGACAAGTTGATCCATGATGATAAGGGAAACACCACTATTTCTAATGACGGTGCAACGATTATGAAGCTTCTTGACATTGTCCATCCCGCAGCTAAGATCCTTGTTGATATTGCCAAGTCACAAGACTCCGAGGTGAGTTTGTTTGTCTTTTTTGATTTTTCTCTATGTCCATTTAAACTATTATGTACCTTCAAAGATTATATAACGTGGTCAGAATTTCCAGATTTATTCTATTAGCCCTGTAAATTGTATGGAATTAGCCGCCCGATTTTCTCTTAAATAGGAGAGAATTGGCTTAATACACTGATTTTTACTAACAAGAGCAATTGATATTAGGAACTATCCTGCAGTAGTAGTTTGATTTTTTTCAGCCAAGGTAGAATTGTCAGTGTGTTTAAATGACCCTAGGTTTAGATAAGTTTCATCTCATCATGCTGAAAATATGACTTACTGTGGAAATGATACATTATTGGTTTGTAGTTTGGAAAGAAAACAGTCTGATCATCAAAAGCTCTTCTCCATCTGTGTTTTGTTGGTTTTATATTAAGTTCTTGCTTAATAGAAGTCTACCGGGGCTCCAATTTTGTGATCATTAAAAATGCATTTGCCAAGTGTTAGAGATTTATTTTTCAAAGTGAAACATTATAAAACATGTGAAATCTGTATGCTTGTTGCATAAAGTGAAATCTGTATGCTTGTTGCATAAAGCATCATGTTTCTGGACGTGAGAAAATGTAATTTAGCAACTAGTAGTTGTCAGTTTGTCACAGAGTGTTTGAAAAAGAATAGTTATGTCATACCCTCTGGATCACTCGTCAAATGGTCAAGCTGCTGTTTAACTGTGAAACTTTTTGTCTTGACTCCTCATAATTTAACAGGTGGGTGATGGAACCACTACAGTGGTTTTGCTCGCAGGAGAGTTTTTAAAGGAGGCAAAGCCTTTCATTGAAGATGGTGTCCACCCACAAAATCTTATTCGCAGTTATCGAACTGCTTCCTATTTGGTAGAGGATCTGAGCTTTTTTGTAATGTTTGTGCCTTCTTTTATTCTGTTGCATTAAGCCTTGGTATTTGGTAATATGTTCTTTTTAACAGGCAATCGAGAAGATTAAAGAATTAGCAGTTAGCATAGAGGGGAAAAGTTTAGAAGAAAAGAAAAGTCTATTAGCTAAATGTGCTGCTACCACCCTCTCATCAAAGCTCATAGGCGGAGAGAAGGAGTTCTTTGCATCAATGGTTGTTGATTCTGTCCTTGCAATTGGAAATGATGATAGGCTAAACATGATTGGAATAAAGAAGGTAAACCTATGCAGTACCAAATTTTAGGTATTTTTAAGCTATCTGGAGTGATTCTGTCACATGGACATTGGTGTATACCATACAGACCATACCTCAGACGACAAGTGACTGATGATTGAACCATGTTTATTGCATAATAACCTTGTATCTTGACTTCTTTACGTAGATGACTCTATATAATCCTTAGCAAGATTATTGCTTGATAGCCTTGCATTGACATTGACTATGGTCCTTAGCAAGATTATTGCAACACTTGTGCGTGCGTTTTTTTTTTCTTTTTTATGTGTTACTTTGTTTAGTTATTCTATGCTTATACTAATATTTGAAGGGGCACATCTTGTCAACACGTATCTTGGACGTGGCATGTTGTTTTTCCCAATCCCTTGTTTTGCTTAGCGGAGCAAGGAAAAATGATTCTCGTGTTCTTGATCTGATCTTGTTTAGGAGAAAAAGGAAAGGGCAGGATTGGAGGAAATGAAAATTACGGTCACTAGATAACTTCTTCACCCTTATTTTACTTTCTCACTCTTTTTAACTCATAAAATTTGTTTTGCTCTTCATGGCACAACCAGGAGAGAATAATTATGCTTTGTTTTCTTTCATATCTTCTCAACTCTGAAGCACAAAAGTAAACAAGTTTTTGTACAGGATACTTACTCTTCTTACTGTCTTTATATATACATTTTTCTGGTCACATGTAACAACAATATATACAACCATAGAAACGGTTATGAAGGTAATGTCGAGCCGGAGTTACTTTTTCAGTGTAATGATCTAGAAAGCTGGTTTAAAGCACCGTATTGTGTCAATAAAAGACCGGTTTATTGTTTTGCGGACCTTATCAGTTATTAGATTCCTGTTGGTTGTAAGTAATACATAGTTTGGATAAACAAATTCATTTTTTAACATGTGCTTGTAAGATTTTGGCGGTTTAGCTAATCCTTACAATTCTACTATGCTTGGTAATTTATTACTTTTTCGGTTACACTCATGAGCACAAGTGTCGGGAATATATTGACGAAAATAGAGAACTTTTAAGTTAAAGTTTAGTTGTCTAAAAACTGCACTTATATATGTTAAAAACTAGGTAACGGTGATCATCAATAGATTATTAGAAAGAAATAAAACATCTCGAGGTAATAATTGGTTATTGGCCCATTGAATAAGCTTGATTAATGTGCATATGTATCGATCAGACTATTATATGTTTAAGTTACTTGACGATTTATCCCCTTAAACTAATTTTACAGGTTCCCGGAGGTACAATGCGCGACTCTTTTCTCGTGAATGGTGTTGCGTTTAAAAAGACATTCTCATATGCTGGTTTTGAACAGCAACCAAAGAAATTTGAGAATCCTAAGATACTATTACTTAACATTGAATTGGAGCTGAAATCAGAAAAAGAGAATGCTGAAATAAGGTTAGATTAGTTAGGGTCTTAGAAAAACATATTTTAAGCAGTACATACCTTACTAAAATATTGCTCTCGTACACCACAGGCTATCAGACCCATTGCAGTATCAGTCAATTGTTGATGCAGAATGGAATATTATTTACGATAAATTGGATAAATGTGTGAATAGTGGAGCCAAGATTGTTTTGTCACGTTTGGCTATTGGTGATCTAGGAACACAGGTGACATCTTCTTTCACTTATTTTGAGCATTGACAACCAAAATATTTCTATACCTAATTTAACTTGATGGCCTGAAGAAGTACTTATAGTTGCTTGAAGTCTTTTATTAGTTCATTGATAGTTTTATCGTGCAAGTTATTGATGCCAATCTAAGTTGTCTGCTTGGTATAATATGCAGTATTGAGACATTTCTTGTGCTTAGTACTGCAGTTTAGACTATTTGGTTTGTTCTTTAACATGAGTAACATTTAAGAATTGCTATTATAAATAACTAATTGACAATTATCATCTAGTAAGTTGCTTTTTTTCTTCAGTATTTTGCAGACCGAGATATCTTTTGTGCTGGCCGTGTTGCTGAAGAGGATTTGCAGAGGGTTGCTGCAGCCACCGGTGGAACTGTACAGACATCAGTCAACAATGTCATTGATGAGGTATCTTCTTTAAATTTGCTCAAAATATATTTGCCATTATTGTTTAAATGTATCGGTACAAGCAACATTAGAAATTAGAAATATATGATACTTTATTAGGTTAAATTCTTTTGTCCTTTTCATTTGGCAAAGTTGTTAAGATTGGTCTGTCAAATAGGTTCTTGGATCCTGTGAAATTTTCGAGGAGAAGCAAGTTGGAAATGAGCGTTTTAATATATTTAGTGGATGCCCTTCTGGCCAGACAGCCACCATTGTTCTCCGTGGGGGAGCTGACCAGGTTTTTATTTATTAACGTTGACATATTATTTGATATGTTTAGCTATTACATTGTTGACAAAAAGATTTAATGGTCTCTATCAGTTCATTGAGGAAGCAGAGCGCAGCTTACATGATGCCATTATGATTGTCCGGAGGGCTATGAAGAACTCTACTGTAGTTGCTGGTGGGGGTGCTATCGATGTATGAATTCGTCTTTTTGTACTCATACTATTGTTTTGTTGTTGCATGTATCATAACACCTTTATGACTTGTAATGTTTTGTTGTTTCATAGATGGAGATAAGCCGATACTTGAGGCAGCATGCACGCACAATAGCTGGAAAGTCCCAGCTATTTATAAACTCGTACGCCAAAGCTCTCGAGGTATGATCTCAAGATTTCCAAGAAGGTTATCTGCATTTTTTTTTGCGAAAGTAAGGTCATCCTTCGAACCAATAGAGCGAGTACAATTTACTGTTAGGAGCAAGTGCATTCGCAATTTTGTTTTCCACTTGTTTATATCCAGTTTTACTTCCCCTTTTTTGTGTGCGGTAGTACTGAGTATTCATCAGATACTTGGAGTATGAATTGATTGTTCGAATCAGAAGTCTTTCATTTATTATTTAAAGATTGAGACACGGTTTAACCTGTGGCATGTATATTTTAGGGTAGAAATCCTCCAATGCTATGCATCTTTGACATAAGTCATGAAGATTGAACTTTATTGGATGTACCTTCTGGATAATTATTATAGTTCCTTGTTTTTTGAAAAATCAGTGCAAGCAGTTACATTCTACTATTAATGTGCCGGTGGAATATATGCAAACAATTCAGTTGCTAGCTTTTAGTGAAAATCTCGGTATCAACCAGTGAAGTTGCTCGTTGATTACAGTTGCTGTGCAGTCCAGACTTAAATCCTAGGGGGATTAATTCCTATTAGAAATTTCCATTGCATGAACCACCCTTCCTGTATAACAGTAAATCCAAGTCATCTTTGACAACCTAAATCCAAGTTACATAATGTGAATTAGGATATAGCCAATTAGTCTTAATTTTATAAGCTGCTTTTTTATTCTTCTCCTATATGACACGGTAATTTTTTACATCTAAGATGGTAATCAATATATATATATATATATATGTTCTACTTTTATATCTGTAAATATTATGTGGTAATCAATATATATATATATGTTCTACTTTTATATCTGTAAATATTATGTTACAGGTTATCCCTCGTCAACTTTGTGACAATGCTGGATTTGATGCAACTGATGTGCTGAACAAGCTGAGGCAGAAACATGCGTTAGCATCAGGTTAGCTGCTTTTCTGTTTTATTTCTATACATGTATATTTGTAGCATCATTTAGATTCTTGGCCATTTACATGTTGGCATTTGGAATTAATATCTTTTCTCAAAATCTAGGTGCTCGTTTCTTTATATGCTTTAGATGTACTTGTGTACCTAAAGTTTAGGTGGATATGCAAAGAGTGGTGTGTGTGTGTGAGTGTATTGGTTTGGGTCCTGCATATATTTTCACTGGACTGTAAGCGGTGGATCTGTCCTTTCACCAAATCTTGGACACTTGTATACTATATGTCGTGCCCTGGATTAAATTGTCCATTTTGAGATTGATTAGCTCTATTATTCGTTGCTGTATGCACCCCTTCTCAAAAGAACTAGTTTAAGATCAAAGATGGATTTCCTTGTCTTTTTGGTTTTGATGTTACCAACCGTTAGTCGTTGGGTTATGATATTTGTGGTTGTAACTCTATTAACGCTGTTGAAAAATTATGTGTAGGTGAAGGTGCACTTTATGGAGTAGATATTAATACCGGTGGAATTGCTGATTCGTACGCGAACTTTGTGTGGGAGCCAGCTGTTGTGAAGGTATATTAAAGTTTTCACATACTGCTTGAATTAAATAATTTGTTCTGTTTCATTGCTTGCAAGTACGATTATTTAATGTATCATTTTAAAATTATCCCTCTCCAGATCAATGCGATAAATGCAGCTACAGAGGCAGCTTGTCTAATTCTAAGTGTGGATGAAACAGTAAAGAACCCAAAGGTAATGGACTTGAATCGCAGTCATAGTTAATAGTAGACTGTTAGAATTAAAAAAACAAACTACTTAGTATCATACTACCTCCGTCCCGGTAGGTAGTATATGTTTACAATTTACACGTACTTCGAGGCTTCTATAAAATATAGTTTCATAATATTTTTTTTTAATTTTTTTTTTGAATAAAAGTTTAAACATAAAACTTTTATTCAGAATTTTTTTTTAAAAAAAAATATTGTAGAATTATGCTTTAAAGGAGCATTGAAAAGCGTGCCAAAAAGTAATGTAGTTGTTATTTGTCTTGGTTTTAAGATAAAATAGTGTAGTGTTTTATAGGTGGCATTAAGAATGCCATTGGTATCTACCACACTTTCAAACTTAGTTTAACATCAAAATCACGCTTCTTTATTTGTTACCCTTAATTGTGTGTTGCTGTACTTCTGATGGCTTCTGACAACATTCACTATGCAGTCTGAGAGTGCACAGGGTGAAGCTGCTGCAAGTGCAATGGGCAGAGGGCGTGGCGGCGGTCGTGGAAGAGGGATGCGCAGAAGATAGGTTTCTTAGATGTATATTTACTTACTCGCTGGTTGGTTGGTTTACTGTTCTAAGCTCCTCGGCACGACTGTTTGAGAGTTCAACCATTTGTATTTTTCTTGTTATTTATCCTTTTGTATTCTAATTAGAGATTCAAGTCTTTGTTATATTGTTATTGTGATTTATCTCCTAGTAGTCCACTTTTGGTTATGATGTTTTAATACTTGTATGCCTTCAGCCAATTTTGATTGTTAAAAGTTGAACATTTTAATTTGCATACTCATATTGTGCGGAGTTGTGGACTGGCTTGACCAATCATATTATCAGTTGAAAAAAGAAAAATAGTTCAACCTTAAATATCAAGAATTATGTGGAACACATAAATAATATAATTTACGTAGCAAAAAAGAGTTATATAATTTTAATAGTGTTGCGGGTTATTATCATTTCACCCAACATTTTATTCTTTTCATTTGTTAATTGATGTATCACTATAATTTGAATATCTTTACAATTCTCTCTCGCATGAGAGTCGTCCGCCCTAACCTAACTTCAGCTTATCCTAGCCGCTCTACCTTCTTTTTCACCATTTCTACCCATCTCTATCTCCATATTCATCTTCATCTTTTCCTTTTATTCACTTTTTTTTAATAAAATCGAGATTCGTTTTATAAAACTCGAAATATCCATTACAGTTCTTCACTTTAGTTTTCAGACCTACTAAGGTAAGAGCTTGAATTTTATAATAAAATTCAGTTTTTGAATTCAAAATCTTTGGTCTAACAACATATTACAATTTGGTGTTATTCTGAGATTTTTGAATTTTAGGTTTTTTTCGTATTGTTCTGTTTAAGTTATTATTTTTGTGTTTGATTGTCTCGTTTTATGCGATGTGTCTCGCTTTGTGCGATGTGGTGGTTGTGTTGAAAATCAATTGAATGGTGTATTGGGAGATATAGATATCTCGCATCAACAACACTTTCGACATGTTTATAGTTGGTATCCGGCAGGTAGATAGCTGGGGTGCGTTTGGAACGGTGGTGAAAATCACATGTGCTCACCTCTCACAAAAAATATTTGTTCGTAATATGAGGCCTCTAAACTCAGTTGTTGCAACTGAGTCCTCTGAACATTGCAATATCAATCGAATTAATGTGAGGGTCAATTGTGAAGCTACTGTTTTCGGGGGATATGCGTGCTGGATTGTTCGGGAAACCATTACCTTCATTTTTAATTTTCAGAATATTTGTATTCAATTTGTTAAGCAATCTGGAAACAAAACGGCTAATTATTTATCTCTATTTGTTTTTCAACCTGGTTCCCTCAAAACGAACTACTAGACCAGCCTTCCTCAAGTGTCTCCCTAACACTTATGCAGCGGATATAAGTGAAGTAAGAGAAGGCACACACAAATTTACTAAAAAAGACCCTTTCTTTATTAATAACCCAATATTACAAAGTTGGATCCCCTTGATCCACACACTAGCCCCTTACTAGTATTACAAAGTTTAGCACTCACCCTCAGTAGACAATCCCTCTTGCCTTACTCTTGAATGCTCTCACTTTGTCATCACTTCCTCTATTTCTCTCTATGCCTCTCCAAATGAGGGGTCTCACCTATTTATAGTCTCCTCCACCACTTAGAGAGAATTCTAGAACATGTGCATCCCACATGCTTCTAGATTATTCCACTAACTACCTATACAAGATTATTCTATAATCTACCTATCTAGAATATACACAAGTATTCCTAGGAAATCTCTAGAAAGCTCCCAAGTCTTGAAGGTTCCGGAAGGTTCCACCAAGTTCCACCAAACTCCTCCATCTTCCAGATCCTTCTTGAAATTCCAAGCGCCTTCCAAAAACTTTCATAATATTCCACTATATTATAGAGTCATCTGGACAATTCCGGTCTTCTCTAAAATCTTCCGCGCACAAAGAGACTGAATTTTGGCGGGGCGTGACACTCTCCCCTACCAAATTCGTCGACGCCCTCGTCGACGCCGTCGACTCCCAATAACGTTCCAACGCCTCTTGGTGTTGCTCCAAGTTCCGCTCCAGTTCCCACGTTGCATTGCTTGGTGCCGCACCCTTCCACCTCACCAAGTATTGCCTACTCGGTGCTAATCCCTTGATTTTAACGAGTCGCTCACCAAGTATTTCCTTCACCTCGCGTCGCCCCTCGACTTTTGTTGGAGATACCGGTGGTGATTCCTCCCTTACCTCCTCGACTCCTCTTCCTCACGTTGGATCACTGCGCTCAATGACCCCAACTTCGGACACTTCGCCATCACGTGTGGCCCCTCGCATACGTAGCAACCCTTTTTCGACACATAGCCCTTAGGCTTTCCCTCGCTTGGGCCATGGCTTGATGATGCCCCCGCGTCACGCCTCCTTCATGGACTTCCACTCCTTGAACCAACATCTTCCTCATCACTTCCCTCGTCGCTCTCCTCCTGAAGCGTATTTGATTTGGAAGGCTCCCTTTGAAACTCCACCAAGGACTCCGCCACGGTTACAACCTCATCTACATCCTTGACGTTCCTTCGTTGAAGCTCTTGTTTGGCCCAGTTTTGTAGTCCGTCCACAAAGTAGAACAAGAAATCTTCACCCGACATGCTTGGAATTTGCAACATCAAGGCAGTGAACTCATTCACGTAGTCCCTTATATTGCCCCGATGTTTGAGCTCCCTTAACTTTTTCCTTGTCATGTAAATCACGTTCTCAGGGTAGAATTGCCTTTTAAGCTCCTGTTTGAAGTCACCCCACGTGTCTATCCGACAAAGCCCTTCTCCATATCGGCGTGCTTCTGACGCCGCCACAAAGTCCGATTGAATCTTTTTCAGGTCATTAATGAAATCTGCTTTAAATTTGGAAAAATTATAATTTGAATATCTTTTATTTTCCTTCAACAATATCCTTGCAGAAGTTGGGGAATAATATATTTTTTTTCAAATATGGCTTATAATCTTACAATTGAGTATTTATTCTCATAAATCATAAATTTCTGGGATGAGCGATGATAGAATCTAGGACGTGAGACATGATAGAGGATAAATTTTAACTACTTTAATTATCCAACCGTGCCGAAGAATAACAAATTTAATCTTCAAATCATCAAAATAGTTTCTACACAGTAAATTTCGATAAATAAATATTTGATAAGCGAATTATTTATCAAAATATATTACTTTATCCAACTAATAATACAAGTAGTACTTTTTTAATCTCGATAAATTAATAATCTTCTCAAATAAAAAAAATACACAATGAGTTTAAAAACAAAACTCTGGAAATAACAAAACCCACCAAACCTCTAAAAAAATCCATAATAACACATATAATCACAATGGCAGTTGCTGCAGCAAATCTATCCAGAACTCTACTCCTATCTTACCTAAGCCGCGGCGGCGCCACCGCCGCCATTTCGCTCCGCCGTCAAAAGGGTCTCTCCTATTCCCTCCCCACTCAAAAGGGTCACTTCAACTTTCCCCATTTAAAGACCACAACTACTACTACTAATCCTAATACTATTAGGACTATTAGTAAAGTGTGTTTTTGCACAACCTCAGGCTCAGCTCCTGTTACTGATAACAATGTTGTGTCTAAGGCTCCTGATTCTGATGATGTTGTTTCCGAGGATGATAAGTTGAAGGGGTTGGGTAACATTTTGGACATAAGAGTAGGCCAAATTATCAAGATTTGGAGACATGAAGAGGCTGATTCTCTTTATGTTGAGGAAGTTGATGTTGGTGAAGCTGAACCAAGAATCATTTGTAGTGGCCTTGTCAAGTACATTCCTCTCGAAAATCTCGAGGTTTTTCCACATTTTCTTGTTTAGTAGTTTCGTGTGTGTTTTACTGTTTTTAGGATTATTAATCAAGTTTGCAAATGTATAATTAACAAAGTTTCAAATTTGGGGATTATAAGTTCGGGGTCTCAAATTAGTCACTTTAAAGTCGTGTTGTCTCAAATTGGTCAGACAATAAAATCATCAGTAATGTTGCCTGAAAAGTGGTAACTTTGAGGTCCTGAATTTATCGGTGGTAAATTTGATATTTTGCTAGTTAAGTAGTGGCAAATTTGATATTTAGCCTTGTCTTTTTATCTGTTTGTGTGTGTTTGTTGCTAATTTGTGTTGTGGGTGTGTGGTGAGTTGCAGAATAGAAAGGTTGTTGTGCTTGCTAATTTGAAACCGAGGAATATGCGCGGTGTCAAGTCGTCTGGAATGCTTATGGCTGCTTCTGATGCTTTACATGAGAATGTGGAGCTTCTTGTCCCTCCCGAGGGTTCAGTTCCAGGCGATCGTGTTTGGTTTGGTTCTGAAGACGAGGTTGAGAATTTGCCTGATGCTGCCTCGCCTAATCAGGTCTTTTGTTCTTTCTAGAGTTTACGTTTTAATGCTATACCATGATGATTTTTAGTAATGTTGTTTGATAGTATGCTAATGGTTAGGTGGATCACACTTTATATTGGTCACATTTCCGTAGGAGTACCTTTATGTTCCGTTTGATTGGGAGCAATCATATCGGATGGAATGGGAATGGAACTTTTTTTTTAGAGAAGTATTTGCAAGTTTCATTCTTTTTGATCAATCCATCCCAACCAATTCAACCTAGAGCTCAAACCTGCTGATTTGAGAATGAATGATCCATTCTGCTTCTTATTCATTCTTTTCACAATCCCTTTTTACTCTTCACTCTCTAATCCTCCATTTTCCACCTTTAATTTTTATGTAGTTTCTCATTCTATTGCTACCTCATTTCATCCTTCTCAACCAAAGCAGAGTACAATCAATATGCCAGTGAAGCTAAATTAAATATATGCATATTTTTCTTAGTAAGAGTACATTAATTGGCACATCTAATTAATCAATCAATGTATGCGAGACTTAGTGTATGAGTCACAACCTTAGATAGCTTACCATCTCCCTGCTGTGTCTTTAAACCTTTTTAGTGATGAATTATATAGTCCAAGCACCGAAACCGAGGCATCACCCACCTTGTGTGTTTCCAAACTTTTTTTACAGATTTGATCTAGAGTTTCTAGCTTTATATCCCCAAATTTAAAGCTTTTTCTTTCTTTTGGATTAACCTGTGATATTTTTTCCCATATTCTCTTTCTTCATCTTTCTCTTTTTTTAAAAAAAAATAATTTCATTTTTGGGTTGCTGGAGTTGGAAAATCTAATCAAATTCCAAAATGATTTGGAACAAGGTCAATTGCTACCTAGTGGAGGAACTGTAGGGAATGTTGGTCTACTTTGGAGTATATGTTTGAAGCATTACTCTTAAGTTAAATAATAAGTAATGTTAATGTACTGAGTATAACTAAATTAAGCTTAAGGGGATGCAATGATATATATAAAAAAATTATTGCAGTGTCACTGAAGGGTGTCTGAATTCTATGGCGGATCTTTAGGGAATGTGGGTCTACTTTATGCTTGGGTCGGTGGGTTTGGACTTTGGAGTATGCGGTTATAATATTGCTTCTTAGTTCAACAATAAATTATTTCAATCTACTGAGTGCAACCAAATTAAGCTTATGGGAATGGGATGCATTGATATTAAAAGAAATTGTTGTAGTGTCATTGAATGGTGTTCTGAAATCTATGGTCCGAGTTTTAATGCGTGGACATAAGCTTAAATGCTATTCTAGTTTTAAGCAATTTGTAAACCTACAGGCGGCAAAAACTGGCATCTCCTATCAGTTTATTTATATCTGATTCTTTTCGATAAAGTAGGTTCTCTCATCTATATACCACTTTAGAGAGCAACTAGGTCTCCTTAAGGCTCTATTTATGTTGTGTGTGCCTCTGAGACCTGCCATTTTCAAGTACAGAATGCTCCTCTATCTAATTTCTTTTTATGCTTTCTTCCCTAAGAAATAAAGATATGTACTTGTCTTGATAATTTTTACTGTTTGCTTAAGTCTTCCTTCCCCAGGTTCCCTTCTGATATATATTTATATATTACCGAATACAGATTCAAAAGAAAAAGATCTGGGAATCAGTGCAGCCCCATCTGAAGTCAGATGCTTCTTGTGTTGCTACACTGGGCATTCATTTGATGCGCTCATCTGCAGGTGTTGTTGAAACTGGATCTTTAAAGAACGCAAATATATCCTGATCAATTTCCTGATCATGTAACACCCTCATTATTAGTTTTGAACATATTGCCACATCGAGGTTCTTTTAGAATGTATTACCGTATTTTTACAGGATAAAAGTTTTTTTTTGTGAAGTATTCAGAAACATGGTTGTGGTTGTTCTGCTCGTCATGCTTGTCATGCTTGTCAAGTACTGTTCCAAATGTTTTCCATATTTTGGTTACATTGGTAATAATGAAATAAAATATTTTTCAATAGCTTCCAATGGTCGAACTCTGTTTGAAGCTCTGTGCTGTCTAGTGTGTGCACTGTACAATCATTTTGTTTGTCGTATAATCAGATTTACTTAAATTTCCATGTGCTAATATGCTGGTCCATTTATTAATGACTTTACAGCGACTTGTACTCCTTTTTTGGGTAACATTTATCAATTTCAGTTCCATGCAACACTCCAGCTCTTCCTTTTTAGACGCTATTCCTCTCCAGCTTTTGCTTCCTAGATGCTATTGAAAAGAGTACACTCTTTATACTTTGTCTTTATAGCGATCCCTGCCTTCAGAATGTAGTAAAAAAAGTCCGAGGATAGCTAACCACTTAAGAATGATGAGTAAGTAATACTAATACTTCATGCGTAGTTTGCAGTACACTCTGTTTCCTTCCACACGATATAGGTGGAAATATGTTGAAAGACACCCTATGTTACAATATTCAGATCAGTGTTCCGATGTTAGAAACCCTGCCCCCTTCTTGATCCAAATCCATATATGTCAGCGATGAGAAAGCTCTGCATTTGTGAACCCAAAACTTCTGATCAGAGCAGAAGACTCTACATAAACCTTCTGATTAATATTGTCACATGGACAACCCCATCCTGCTGATCAACCTGTAGAACAACACATGAAACTGATCTTGTCTAAAGAATATATACCAAATGTGCATATATCTTGCTTGTGATGCACGGAAAATGCAAAACGACTTCAATTTTTTTAGCTAGATGTCAGTGCTTTACATGCTCTGAAAACAAGTTAACTGAAGATTTTGTAATGTCTAGAGTCCTACATTTCTTCAATTTAATTTCCCTTTTTGTTATACATATAATTATAGATGGTGTAAAACTACACATACCCATATTTTGCATGATTTCTATATAATAGTAGAATTTATCACAAAGTGTATTATTACATATTTACATGTATGTATGAAGGAAAAAGGAGGAAAGGAAAGGGAGAGGAGGAGAAATGAGTTTAGATGACAAAATACTCTAAACAGGTCCAGAGGGAGACATTGTGGGTGTCATTTTTCTTTCTCACTCAACAGGTTTGCTTTTTCTTCCTCTCCTTTCATGCTTAATTTCTAATTTCATTTAGGGGTTTTTGGGTTTCAGAACTTATATATGTATAGACATGTGTATGCATTGATAAAGATTGGATTTTGATCTTTTTTCTTGATGGGTATGTTGATTTTCATGTTAATTTGAATACCCATTTGTGAATTTGTGTGATTTTTATTGTTACGTAGCAATCATTCAATCAAGATTATTTTCTTGATTTCGTTGTTGTTTATTGTTTTATTTATAGTTATTTTGTTTTTTCAGATTGAAGGCTTTATTTTTGAATTGTTTGTGGTGGGGGTTTGTTGTGTTTTTCGGTTAAAGAGGATAATTACAAGATTTTAGGTGGTTGTGGTTTTTTTTTGGATAGTTATTTTTTTTGGTCTGGCAAAAGATTTTGACTTTGGAGATCTGATTATTGTACTTGGGAAGAACTGAGTATTTTGATTTGGGATGGTTGCCGAAGTTAGAAAGGAATGGAAATGGATGATGAGAAAGCCTTGATGGAGCTTGATTTGAGAAATGAATCTATGCCTCTTGATGAATGTACTGACATAAATATTGATGAGAGTGATAATGGTGGGATGAATAACGAAGAAGGAGAGGTGAGTGATGGTGATGTAGTTTTCTCGTGGGAAGGTTCGCTGGCAAATGAAAAAAAGACGGGAATGGTTGAAGATGGTTGTACTTGCGGAGCATCCCAAAAGATGAAATCTAGACTGGTGACTTCAGATTCTGAACCTGGACATACTGATAATGGTGTGGCTGAGAAGAAACTTGGTAGAAGGTTTCAGGCTGCTGTGAGTTGTCGTGACTGGGAACTTGCTGAAAGTCTGATATTGTTTCAGGCTGCTGTGAGTTGTCGTGACTGGGAACTTGCTGAAAGTCTGATATTGTTGGCTGATCCCCAGACACTTAATGATTCTTTGTGCATTTCGCTTAATTCAGTTTGGTTTTTTACTACAGAGGACGAGCTGTTTGGTATAAAAGGAGTAATTAAAAAAAGTTATTGCTTATGGTGCTTATGACTTTACTAGAGCAGCTCTCAGAACTTCGTTCCTTGCATCCTGTGTTTCTGCTTGCCAAAGTCTAACAATGAGCCTAGCGGATACTGTTTCTGTAATGGCAGAACGGTAATAAAAGTTAATCTATAATTCTTTTCCGCTCTTGTTCTGATACAATTACCTCTTGAGGAAACTTGACCCCTTGTTTTATATTTTTTTTGTCATATCAAATGGTGTTTTTTTAACAAGAGTAATCACTTTGAGTAGATACTTACATACGACGTTGCAAGGGAATGATTTATCTGCAATATTAATATATTATTTGATCCTTTAAATGACAACAAAATTCTATTAATATAGAAGTCATTACCAGATACATAGGAACACATTACTTTGAACCAAATCACTCAACAAATAGGAACACATTACCCATTTGAATTAAAAAAAATTGTCCAATTAATCGTTCATCGGAATAAGATTTCAATTCCTGTTAACTGGATCCATTAACCTTAAACCAAACGCGCCTTAAATCCTCTGGAAAACTCTAGGCGGTATATGCCAATTGCCAGCCCAGTTGGTTGGCACTTTAAATCTTTAATTAATACCAGTTAAGGAAGACTGTCATATTAAAACAAGATCTCAATATATAATATATGATAGGTTTGAGGCTGTACTCCGTAGACAATTTGCGATGGTACTAAATTTCGTGAAGTTGCTTAGATGCAAGTAGAATGTAGCCTTATTTCCCTTTCCACAACAATTTTTTGTGGAAAATTTAATGGGTACTTTTAGATTCGTTCATGATACTTTCTTTGATTTTATTATTTATGTTTTGTCCTTGGATCCAAAGTTAAGGTAGGGTGGTTATATTTATAATTTATCAACACAATTTGTCCTGTCGTTCCATGTAGTGTAGTGTCTTTATTTTCTGGCTCGCGAATTAGAGTGTGATTCCAAGGGGTTGATTGGGCCGGTTAACGGTAATGAGGTTCCTATTCCAGTTAATCAAATTGGTCATCCAAGAACGAAACGCCCCCTTAGTTATAATTATTAACACATTTTATTCCATATAGCGTTTCTTCTGTCAATTTATGTCTATATAGTTGTCGGTGGAAGACCAACATTCCCTCAATGATTGTCTGTTTAGTAGTGAATCATAGGTGGAAGCTGAGGCCACTGTTCACATATTAGAACCCACGTTCCTTACTCTGAAAGAAGAGTGAAGATATATGAAATTGAAAATTGTTTTTCCTTAATTAAACCACCTACCAAAATTCCCCGTCTATCTGGTCTTTCAATTGTATGTCTTAGTTAGATATATAGTTTCATCTATAGCAGTTCTTTAGTTATGTGATGCAATGCTACTTTAATAATAAAGCTGTTTGAGTGAACATGCCTGTTACCAGCTCTTGTTCTGTAAATAAAGATCTTGTAGGTGTAATTTTTTAATAATAGTTTATGTTTAAAAGTTGATGCGCGATGTTGTCTTCCTATTTAATAGGTTGCACGAACATCTCCAGGAATGTAGTGGATATGAGGTTTTGAAAGCTGAGGCTGGTGCCAAGGTCCAGAAGTTCACTGAATGGGCTCTGAACTGTATAGTTTTTCATTCTTGTTTCCAGGGTAATGGAGATCACATCTATCAAAACTCACCTGTTCAGATTCAACTGCAGTTATCTGCGTTCAAGATGTTTCTTTATCTGGCGGGAAGCAATCTCTCTGGAAAGGACTTCACAGAAGCCTTTGATGCAGCTTGTTTCCCCCTTACTCTGTTTTCTAGTTCATATGATCCCGGTTGGGCATCAGGTATATCAACGATTGTCATCCAAGGTTTGCTGAGCATGTTGGTAGATGGGGGTGCAAACAATGTCAATCAATGTTTTCTTGAAGCCTCACGTTTTGGGAGTACAGAACTTGTCCGCATCCTGTTGCAGGTATGCATTCTTCTCAGGCCATCGAAAGTGTGTTTTTTTATTTGTATTAATTATATTTGTATATTTTTTATTTCTTTTGAAGTTAAATAAGTAATTCTTCTTGTAGTTGAATTTAAATATTTTATTTAGTGGAAATTTCCAATTAAAAAATATTAGTCTTTGTATAATGTCTTCTAAAACACAATTGGAAATTTCCAATTAAAAAATATTAGTCTTTGTATAATGTCCAGTGCACATTATATTCGAGGTGTAAGATCAAGAATAAAGTTTCACTAGACATTAAAAGCACAAGCGTGGTATTTCCCTATTGCTTAAATCATGTCATATTTAATCTCCATTTAGCATGCATCTGTAGTAATTTAAACTTTAAGTATTGGAGACAATTTTAAACGGGTCAATAAATATTATGAGATAGAAAACTGTAGCAATTGTGGGCTGAATGGTCAACAACATATAATACCACCTGTTCAGAGGTCTTCTTATGTTCTTGACAGACAGCAACCAACGTTGATTCCTTCAATTTGAGAATGAACTTCTTTCTTCAATTTAATGACCTTGATTGTGGCACTTTATCCGATTTCAAATTACACATGAAATCTAGTAATAAAAAGTGAGTGAGATGTTGGAAGTAAAACATTGAAAATTGTGTAGGCGATGTATTTTTACTGCATCAATAATTGCAAGGCAAGAACTTGTTGTTTGTCTGTCAAGTTTTTAATCCAATTCTTGTATTATCCAAATTCCAATCTGATTTTGTAGCCTTGTCTAGTTTGTGTTGTTTTCCTCATTGCCAAAAGTGATGTGACATTATCGTAAATCTAGCCAACCAACCAAAGCAACATGTGTTCTGGACACTATCAATTAGGCAGCCAATTTGGTTTTCTGTCGATTAAATTTAGTTTTTCCTCTTAATGATGGGAGGAACTGAAACAAAATTTTGATGTTTGATTGAAAAAGTAGATAAGAGCAATACTTTAAAATATTTGAGCATGTAGGATAACCTTCATTATATAGATTATAAAAGCAATTGGGACAATTTAAATTTTCTTTGTATCATTTGCTATTAAAAAGTACCTCAGCTAGATAATATAAATATGCGAAATTTTGTATATTGATGTCATAGAAACAGTAAATGAACACTTCAATCTTATAGTTGCGCATATAGAGGTCAGCTCCTCACTGCATGAGGCCATTTTATCTATTTTTTTAACCATGTTTCCAGGTCATTAAGTAGCTGTAAGAAAGCCTTTTCTATTAGGAAGTATTATACTTTCCACTTTGTAGCTACTTTTACAATTTAAAAGATTTTCGACTGTTTTTTGCTAAATGATTTTCGACTGTTTTAAGGTTTACAATGTGGTTATGGGTTGGCTGGCGGTCTTCTATTCTCTTTTTGTGGTTACGGGTTTGGCTGGAGAATTTCTATTCTCTTTTTCCTATGATATGATCCACGTATCCAAGTTTGTACACGTGAGCTCTTGGTATCTTGCATGGCTTTGAACCTGATAGAGAACAAGTCAACAGTATTTTTTTTCTTTCATAATTTTTCATGACATCCAAGGCAGTGGCGACTTTTAAATTTTGTGTCATGAACAATTGGGTCCTCTTCTACATCTATTAGTGGAAATTAGATAGTTATTATTTTGTATGTTATGTACGTTCTTTGTTTTTTCTTCCTTATTCCTGGATTACAAGTAATTGCTTTGTAGAATATAACTTCAGAATTCGAATCTCAGTTGATGTAGGCTGCGTCATGCGTGAGTGTTTAAATTTCTATAATTGACCACTCTTCCCTCCAAGGATACGAACCTCAGTTGATGTAGTGCGTGAGTGTTTAAATTCTGTAATTGACCATGATTTAATAAATTAATAGAGAAAGAAAGAATACAAAAAAAAAAGAAAAAAGAATTTACTTTTGCCTGTCATCTCTAAACTTTTGGATGAAGAAGCACCTTAATGAGAAGGCCTTCGACCAAATGCAGTGAGTGCAAAATGTGAATCTAGGATAAAGTGTGCACTTACATTTTTTGAAGTAATTCTGTTATGTGATATCCACTGTCGTGTTGCTTTTTCTCGTGATTACTGTTATCATGCCCAAATGTAAAACGTATCGGTGATATAGTTTAATCATCTCCCAAAGGAGTAACTGCAATTCGTCACCCTGCATAAAATCTAAGATTGTTTTGACCTTTTTCGGTAATGAAGGTGCCTGTGTAGATGTTATATGCAATATATAAGGATAAGATCATAAGAGTATGCCTTTTTATTTTTGATGTTAAGGTTATTGACGAGTTTAGTGTGTAAATGTGCACAATACATAGCAAAAAAAACATATGTTTGTGCTAGTTCAGTTTTTGCTTTTTTTTCCCTGTTAGATTACTAGACTTATGTTTGGTTGGTGTTGTATTTGGTAGATTTCTCAAAGGAATAGTTTGGATGTTGATGTTGATCTAGCTTTGGAATTTGCTTCCCATTGTGGCAAAATTGAAACTATGGAATGTCTAGTCGAAGAAGGGAATGCGAAGACTTTTTTGGGTCCTTTAATGAGGGCAGCTGAGAGGGGTTGTTCAATGGTTGTTCAATGATTGTTGCGATTGCTGCTTATCTCCTTCCTCGCGTCCCGCATCATATACTTGCTGCTCTTAGCATTGAAATTCTAAACGCTGCTGGTGAAAGAAGCAGTAAGTCGCTGGACGGGGTAGCATTTCTCCTCAACTCTAATTTTCTTGGAGATGCCAGGGCTACATACGCAGTGGCTTAGAGCATTTCTAAATCTGACGACATTGCACCTCAGCTCAGGGACTTTCTCCGGGAACACTGGTCAGAAAGTGCTTTCTTGGACGGGTTGAGGGAAGGACAAGATACCTACTTAAATCTAGCTAACATTTTTAAGTGGGATGAATCTCCAATTTGTTTATCAGATCTTCCTTCAGCTCTGAGGGTGGCTATAGTATACCTGCCATTGTATAGGTAGTGTGTCAAGGCCGGAGGCTGTTTGTATCACAGAGATTGAGGTATAAGATTGGATGAAGCTTTGCATTCGTCGACCAGAGCCCGAGACGTTTCCGATCAGAGCAGAAGAACTCTACATAACCTTCTGATAAAAACATTGCCACCTGCTCAACCCCATCCTGCAGATCAAATTGCAGAAGAACACATGAAACTGATTTTTGTCTAAAGAATCGATACCCGGTGTGCATATATCTTGCTAGTGATGCACGAAAAATGAAAAAATGACTTCACTGCTGTAATTTTCTTAAGCTTGATGTAAATGCTTCACATGTTGTGAATACAAGTAAACTTCATGTTTTTGTAACTTGCTTAGGTGAAAAATAAATCTAGCCTATTTTTTTATATAAAATTAATAAAAATGATCATTTTCTTAAAAGTTTGTTAAAATTTGCCAATTTTTTTTATAAATTGGAACAATTGACCATTTCTTTGGAATATTTATTTTTGTTAATTTTAAAAAAAAATAGTTATTTTTGTGTTTTTTCTATTCTGCATTACCTGGCATAGGAATAAAACAGTATCTTAAATTTAATTTTCTATTTTATTTTTACATAAATTAATTGTTCTTAAAAAATTCCGAGAACATAAAAGTCCTTGTGCCCGTATTTGTTTTGTTTGATTTACATATAATGCTAGAATTTTATCAAAGTCGAACTAAATATAAATAATCGGCCCGTCAATAACAATAATACTAAAATTGATTTACAAACCAAAAAAAATATAAGCTTTATTAATAGTATTTAAGATATAATTGAGTTACATAAATAATTATCAACATCATTTAAAACAAATTACATACTACAAATGTACAAACGTTCTTTTAACTAGGCAAATTTGTCCAAATGTGAAAAATAACAAATATAACATATTAAATATTCGAGCTTAACTATTGAAAAATAACAAGCGGGAAATATTAATTATTAACGTTCACTAACTATTGATATTAATAAAATCATTTTAAAAGTCGCTATTACATATAATCGGTGATGAAAAATAACAAAAGCAACATATTAATTATCCGCACTTAATAACCTAAAATAATTGGCGCAAAATATTAACTTAATATTAGGTGCGAAATATTAGCTATTCATATTTAATAACTATCATCGAAACAAATAAAATTATTTTATTAAATTCATTATTACTTACAATTGTCCCAAATCAAATATATTATATTACGACATATATGCACAATTATTAAAATTGGTCAATTTTTTTTTTTAAAATGAACAAATTAATTATCAATATACACTGGTAAATTATAGGGGTCTTTTTCTAAAATATCCATATCACGTAAAACATTTTCAAAAATACGATCTCAAACACTTCCAACCTCGTAACAATTTCCTTCCCAGTAATATTTGCAATCTTTTATACAATTTCGAGTAATTTTCTCTATAAGCTTATTTATAACATTGATTATATTTTTGTAAATAATTTTAAAAATATAAATAAATTTGATAAATTTTCTAAATTATAAATCCGTAGCCGATTATTTCCGATTTCGGTAACCCGAAAAG